>NC_092423.1:54487640-54639943 GCF_036169615.1 Heliangelus exortis | reverse complement strand
TTTCCCAACAAAAACCTGCAATAAGAACTATGATGTACTTTGCTGTTCATGGTAAAAAAATGTATAGCCTTCCAGTCTAGAGACAAGCTGCGTGTCAGCTCACACTCCACAGCATATCATATCCATTAATTAACACTTTGAATTACTGGAAAGGATTTGACATTGGGCTGCGGGTTTTTTTTTTGTTTGTTTGTTTGTTTGCTTTTTGTTTGTGGGGTTTTTTTGCTTTGTTGTTGTTGTAGTAGTTTTTTTGTCTGTGGTTTGTTGAATTTTTTTTTGCTTTCATCAGCCAAAGAGAGTCAGAGTATAAAGCGAAAATCATCATGAGGGAAAAAGACAAAGAGGCTCCTCAAGCTTTGGAGCTTGGATGAGCAGTAGAGGTTGGTCTATCTGAGATGCTTAACCACCTGCTGTTTATTATTCCTGCTCTGCTCAAGAAACCTTCACTTTGTGCTTATTTTCTGTGAATAAACAAGATTATACCAAATGACAGATCTGGCTTCTATAATCTATTTTTCATCTTAACAGGCACAACTTTGCCAGGCCATACTGGCTAACTGCTTCAGCAAAGTGGGTAATAGTATGGATTTGTAGTGACAATTTAAAAGAAGTGACAATGATGATTCGAAAGATAGGGTACAGCAGATGACACCTGTAAATCAGTGCTCATATTCAAACTGTGCAAACTAAAATGTCTCCAGCTAGCTATTTAATAGTTCTCACCAAAATAATATCTATTTTTTTAAAAGAAAAGAAAAAAAAAATTGTAGACTCCTTGAGAGCTGTCTTCCTATCCTAAAGAAATTGTAAATAGTGATAAGAACGCTGCTCATGTATAATAAAAAGGGCATTTTTATACTAGCATAAGAAAAATTATTAAGAGGGCTTTGAACTAATTTGGTTTAAAGTTGCCTAAAAGTACTGTCACATTTCTCTTTTATCCTTCAAATGTTTAACAAATAAACGCATCATCATGAAGATTTTTTACAAGGAAAACCGTTAAATGCAAGCTCATTAGCAACAAATGGTAATCCTTGTGATCGTTCTGCTCAGGTGAGTTGTGCACCGCCATTCTCAATTTTTCTTCGTATATGTAGCTATGAATTTCGATAGGCAAAAATGCTATATTTGCATTTTCTTATAGAGAAAAGTGAGGACCTATGAAAGGGAAATATTCACTGTAAAAGCACTATAAGGATTCAGACCATTAGTGTTAAATGGCAGGTTTGTATGAGAGAGGATGACAAAAGAGTGAATATGTGTTTCAGGACTTGGGCTCTTTATTGTAAGCAGTAATAACAAGTATCTCAAGGTAAGCAGATAATCTTTTCCCCTGCTGACTATTATTTGTTATGTTTATAAAAAAAAAATTCACCCTTGAAGTTTGTTCTTTCTTTTGTAGGAGATACTAAGACCTCTAAGATAACCAAATCCAACTGTCAACCCAGAAGAACATTATGACCACTACAGTGTATCCTCAAGTGTCACATCTACATGGTTTTTTTAATACCTCCAGGGATGACACCACCACATCCCTGCCAGTGGGTTCCAGTGCCTGACTACTCTTTCAGTAAAGAAATTCTTCCTGGTATCTAGTTTAAACCTCCCCTGGTGCAAATTCAGGCCATTTCCTATAGTCCTGTCATTATTTACCTGTGAGAAGAGGCAAACCCCCACCTCACTGCAACCTCCTTTCAGGTAATTGCAGATAGCAATGAGGTCTCCCCTCAGCATCTTCTTCTCCAAACAAAAGAATTGCAGTTGCCTCAGGCTCTGTTCATGGAACTTGTTTTCCAGACGTTTTACTGGCTTGTTTGCTCTTCTCTAGACATTCTCCAGCCATGCAGATGCCTAGGATATTGGGAATTTTGTTCCTAATTCTTGTTTATTTCCAGATTTCTTTCCCTTTCCAGAGTCACTTTCTAATGGGGGTCAGCTCACATATTTTCATAGCTTGTGAAAAAGAGTAAAGTCATACTAAATTTAGCCTACTGAGTTAAAAATCTGATTTCATAAATTTGGAGCCTTCCATATATTAGGGGTGTAACTAGTTAAAGCACGTTCACTTCTACATAGAAAACAAATTTATTCGTTAATAACAGATTAATCTGTCACTGGATAACTTCCACAGAAAGAGAGTATCTTAAGATACACTACTGTGCCTGTAGGAGTCAGGTGGCGGTTATTTTTAGATTTGTGAAAATTTTTGCCCAATAGAACTGGATTAATCAGCCAGGGCTGATTTAGCAGATCTTTACTGTGAGAATAAAACACACCACTGAAATGCTGTTCAAGTTAAGAAGGACAGGATGCCCCTTTTGATTTTTATATCATTGGATGAGTTATGTAAGACCCCAAAAATAGAGTTTGCACTTGTAAAACACTTCAGTGAAGTCATTTTACTGCTGAAGGTGTTTGTGTTGTTTTCTTTTGTATGCTCCCTTCAGAATTTCTCCTTGACTGAAAATTCAGATGTCAGTGTTTAGGCTGAGGAAGGACAAAAGGTGATTTTTGAGAGACCTGCACCTCTTGCAGATGCAGAGTATCAGCCAGCTCCACATGTTGTTTTGTGGTACTGTTGTCCTTAGTGCCACTGAAGCAACACTTTCATCTTTGCACAATTGTGCTGATCTATACTTGCCTCTATTTTAAGATGCCTATCTCCTCTGCTGGGGATTTTGTTCTCTAGGTTTACCAGCCTGTTCCTGATAATCATCTGCAGGCTTGCCAGATGCTGGTGACAACACATGCCCCCCTGCAATGAAGAGACACCATGGATCCTTTCCTTCTTGGTTTGTAGGCTCCCCAGGGGGGATGACAAGGTGGACATGAGGAGTGAGGAATGGCTGTGATGACAGATGTCTGTGTGAGGAGAGAGACTGAATTTCACGGCTTCTGCACAGATAAGGTAGCTGTACTTCTATTTTGTTATTAAATTTATATTAGCTGTAGCTTGGAATCAGTCTAAAAGTTGGGGGGGGGTTAAGTACAAGGTACTCTCAGTATTTTTTTACATACTTCTTGACTACTGTGTATTGCCATCTATTAAAAAAAGCATTCAATTTTCAAGGCTTCGTCACCAGTTGTTCTGCATCATCAAAGAAATTACCAGTTCATTTCATTATGCTGCAGCTTGTGATTCTAGCATGTTCTATGGCCTATTTTTTGAATTAAATATATGACCTTGAATGGTGATTAAAATACATATTTCTCAGGAAATCTCAGGCTTTGCTGTACATTTAACCAGAATCAGAACAATTTTTCTTCCTTACCAATGACAACTCTCATCAATCTTTTGAAGGCAGACAAATGAAAATCTAAGTTGCAGTCCATGCATAATATTATAGCCACAGGTTACTAGAAAAAAAAAATTAAGTTCAGCTAAGTGAAACTTTGGGCCTCCTTCTACTAATAGAAGTTCTCTCTCTGCTGCACCTGTGATGCTGGCAAGCCCAAAAGCTAATATCTAGACTTTGGTTTCTCTTACTGTGTTTGAAAGAAGAGAGCTAAAGTATATCTATATGCCATTATGGTCACAAATACTGTAAAAAGCAACACAAGATTTGGACAGAAACTGCAGCACTGTGTTTGAACATCTTCATGTTTTATTATGAATTCCCTTCTTCTTGATCAGAAGTTGCAGGCAGGCAAGGTAGGCAGGCCTCTCTCCCTCTGTCCCCTCTCATATGTTTTAAAATTAAATGTGACTTTTTTGCACTTACCAAACCCACCAATGGCTACGGTGCTACTTTCAAGGTTTGCATTTCCTAGGACACACTCTAAATTGCAACTTTTGCAAAGTTGTTAGGGTTTCACTCTTTTATCTTTCCTTGTGTTTCTCTGTGGTTTGTTTTTTTTGCATCCTCCTCTCTCTTTCCCACCTGCTCGCTAGCTGCACCTGCTGCTAATTTCAGAGGCCTGTGGAATGTTGTTACAATTATTGCAGAGCCCCTGTAGTACCTAGTCATTGGTTTTGCCAACAAAGTTTTCTCTTTTATTTATCCAGTCATCTGAAATCCTAGTGTGTAACAGATATGGAATATTGTTTCATTCAGAAAGAAAAATTCATGTTCCTGATTTGCATAGTGTTACTTATCCAAATATAATCTATTTTAATGACAACACAAGTGATTCCAGTAGATATTACTGTAGCTCAAATGCCTCCAGTAGTAAGCCTAACACACTATTTATTGTCCTTTATCTTAGTGTTTGTACTTGAATAATAATAGTCCTACTGATAAGCAATTGGTATAAGTTAGCCTACTGTGCTATTCTGTTTTAATGTTCCTTACTCCACACTAATACTACAGCAGACATTTTTACTGTGATACAAAATGTAAGTGATATCAAACTTCTTGCTTCCTTATAGCTTAAAATAACAAACAAAAACCACCAACTACATTTAGGCTTAAATATAAAAGTAAAATATAGATATAATGTGTGTCTGTATATTTATGTAAGTGTGAAATGAGCTTGATTCTACTCTCTCCAATGTCAATTAAGCCAGTTTTCTTAAGTGACAGAGTCAAGCTATATATGACACGTATCCAAGAGGAACTAGTATAAAATACAAAAAAATATGAAATAACTTGGAACAATACTTTTCTTGATGAAGAAGAAAAGTAATTGTATGGTTAAAATAGCTGGATCAACCTTATTGCACAGATAAGTAACATATATTTTTTAAAAATATGATTAACCAGAGAATAAATTATGTGCTATGTAGTGTATCTGTATACAGAGAAAGAAAAAAAATCTCGTTCTGTAGATTGTTTCTAGTCCAAATTTTCATAATCCTCGATTTTAGGGAAATATATATGAAAACTAATAGAACTCAATATTGCAAAAACCTGCTCTGACTGAAATAACGTAAACTCAGAGCAGACACTCCTGATGTTGGAAAGCATCACTTTTCTTACAGAAGCAGCATGACTGCCCCTCTGGGCCCAGTAAGGCTCCTATAGCCTTTGGGTTGTGTGACACCTCTGATTCTCATCAGCTGCACCTCACACTTAACCTTGGTGCTTGTCAAAGCCCCTTCTTCGACTTCCCTCCTTAGCACTCTGTGCAGTGACATTCAATTGCACGTTGTATGTTTACCTTTTCCTTTTTATTATTTTTTCTTTCCTTTTTATATTGCTTTTAGGAGATGCTATCATGAAAGTTGGTCTCCTGGGAAAGCTCTAACCTGCCTGGAGAGGTGTTTCAATGCAATGACTTAGCTGCTTCTAGATTCTCTAAAGAAAACACATTTTCATTTTCTCTTTGAAACATATATATGTAAAAGAATTTCGGTGAAGTTAATTGTCATTTGGAGAGAGGGGAGTGAGAATTCTAGAGTTACTTGATTATTTTTCCAGCTACCACCCCTTGCTATGTCCAGAAGAGTTGTATTTAATTGGTTGAGACTTCTGAATGTGCAGCAAAGCCACTAATGCACACACAGGTTGAGTGTGAGAGACCTGTGAAGAGTCCAAAAAGAAAAGAAAGAGACGTTATCATAAATGATGAAAATGTTTAGTATATTCTTTTTTGCTTATTACCATTATTAATCAGAAAAATTTTGGATGTAACAATCAGGGTAATGAAACCTGTTTGATTTTTTGTGAATTATGTATGTCTAGCAGTTTATTTAAACTAAATGTGGTTACCTGGACTGGAAGATACACATCCTATGAGCTCCTATTTCAGACTGCTATTTGGAAGACTTGCAAGAAAGTGAGGTTTGGAACCTTTTCTGCAAGTGTCATCACGCTTTTCTACATTTACTGCCATTGCCTTAAGAATTAACAACCTTATGTTTCCTGCAATCAAGTACCAGAAAAATTATCAGATAAGTAGAATACGAAATGTGAAACACATAACTGATGTTTAATGAAGAAGGTGGATTTGGATTTGGTGGATTCAGATCCAAAGCCTAGACTGTCAGTACATTATACACTCTAAATAAAACCTTGCACCAATGACAGCTGCTCTAACTTGAACTCAAAAAATTATGCCTTACCTTTTATATTACAATATACAGAATGTTAATACCACCCATAGTGAAACAGAATGTGGCTCGTGTCTTTTGCAAAGTCTTAGTAAAACAAAAATTTTAAAATACCCAAAATGTTTTAATTTCTTTAGGTATTTTAGGAGGAATAAACAGGTTGACTAAATTAGAGACATCCCTGGAGGGATCTCCAAGTGGGCAAGTAGGAACAAAAAGTGGATGCCTCTATATCACAAAATGTAAACGCTTTGGAATCTCTGTTCCAGTCTCATACTGGTTTGTGGGATTCTGATCTAACAAAACCTGTACAGAAAAAAGTACCATCTGGAGAAAGTACCAGTGATATAAGAGGCCAAATCAATACAATTAATAGGTCACTTTTCTCAGGCTATTTCCAGACTATGTATTTGAAGCAGATTAATAGACAAGCCGAGATTGTTTCAGCAAGCAATTTGGATGAAGCTTGATTCGCATTGAACAGGAAGACAAAAGACCCAGCACAATTCCCAGGCTTCAATCCAGATCCTGTTAAACATGGAAGCTTCAAAGAATAGAAAGAGAAAGGAGGAGAGATTTCTCAAGCAGGGAAAGAATAAGTAATGCAAAGAGTATGACATTTTATTTTCCTGCTAAACTCCTTTAGAAAACTGTCCATTTACTTCTTGCAAACATAGAATCCAGCTGTGTATAGCAGCACAGTAGGCACTCAAAAATTTACATGAATCAACTATACAGCTGACAGTCTGATCTGTGTTATTCAAATTCTGTCTGCATGTTGGCTGAAGGAAAAATTTTTCACTAGAAATTGTTCAAAAACATGGGAGAAAGCTCCCAGAAATACTCTTCTGGAAAAGACATGCTTAGATGTAGTTGTTTGTGTCAGCCCTATCAACATATTTTTCCCACCTTGAGATTTTCTTCTTAATTCGTATTTCTAACCATGCTCATAAGTGGAAACTAAATGCCTTCTTCTTAATTTAGCTAGTATTTAATAGGACTGTGAAAACACAAACAGATCTTCACAGTCTACATTTAAAGTATTTAAAATTTGGTACTTAATGATTTTTAGAGAAAACAAAAATAATTATCCATTACAAGGAATAATAGTTCTTTCTCAAAGCTTACCTTCTTTATGTAGTATTTTAATTAGATGTTTTAAATGCTAAAAGAGAAGTATCATTTACAGAATGGAATATGTCTGTTAAAATCCTGTTCAAAATTCTATGACACTGTAATTTTTTAAATGTAAATGAAATTTAATACCTAATATATGGTCCGTATTTTTGCCTTCATTTATTATCCTGTCCCTCTTATAGACCACTTCAAACTAAATAACACATCATACAGGAACCCAATTAGAATTGCTGATAACAGTAACTTAATTAGACTGCTGGTGGTACACACTGTCCCTTCCTTCCAATAGGTTTATTCATCTATAAACTGGTTTATATGCTATTGAATTAGGGACATTTCGTATTTATAGACTTTTTTTGGACTTATCATTTTCGTTGACTACTGAGTGATTAATTGAACTATTCATACTTGAAAGTAGGAGAAATAAAGTGAAACAAGTCCAATTGCAACTTGGGCCATTCAGGAAGGCAATGGATACCTTGAGTAGGATAAAAGAAGCAGAGGAATTCCTGGAGTGTGTTAAGGAAAGGTAAAATTTATACCATCCTAAGACAGATTTAAACTTCTGAAAGCTACTTGACAAAGGAAAACAGAAAAAGAGGGAAAACTTTTTCTGCATCCCTGCACATTTGCAACTAATGTCAAACACGTAAGGCTTTTATTTTTGACATTGCATGACAAACATGCAGTTGCTTGTGCAGTATCTATTTTGAGACTAAATTATAACAGAAATCGGGGCTCCAACCTGAGCTCCAACCTGATATCAGAAATATCAGAAATAATATTGTACATTAAAGAAAAAATAATATGCAGATTTGGCAGACTAAGGAAGGCAACCAAACCAAGCCACGTGTTCTGCGATCCCAGTGTGGGGGGAGCAAGAAACATTACTGCTTTGGACAGGCAAACCTTAAAACTCCTGTGAGCATACAGAAATGTAACAAGATGAAACACTCAAAGGAGAAGATGCTGAATGCATGTTAAACTAAGTTAATAATGTAATCTTGGAAAACAAGTAAAAGGAAGGCATTTTGTGAAATTCAAACAAAGAATTACAAGAAAGTACTAGAATACCACCTTAAATACTTGTGAAATCTTTATCATTTGTAAAGTGAAGCCTAACACACAAGTTTGTCTGCTAGTACCAAAAAAGGCACTGTAGAAAAGTTAGTTGTGCTGAAATAAGTACAGTAGGAAGAGGAGAGCAAGAAAATAATTTCTAGTACAAATTTGTATAAAGGTGCATGAAAACCCCAAACCCCTATTAAAGTTTATTTGATGAAACAAGAGTGATATGTTTCTAAATTAATATTTCTGCTATCTAGAAGTAGCATCAGTAGAAAATTATGGCTTTTAGGGGTGAATTCACAAAGCTAATGTCAGTTTACTAAATGGTACTTGGTAAATGTTGTCTTTTCAAAGTAATATGATCATGAGTATGTCGCTTCAGGTCTAAGGTGTCCAAGCTTAATGGTTTTGTGGAATATATTGTAGAAATTGACAGAAGAATGCTTTTAAAAGTAAAAAAATCAGATTCCCATTTGGCATTCCTAAATTTCAGAAAAGCATCCTTTAAATTTAATCTGTCACCATCTGATATGTGGTTAGACAGAAAACTTAGAGCCAGACAACTTGATTGTATAACCTCTTCTTTTAACTTAGAGGTAAGTTAAAAAAAAAAAACTGAAACAGAAAGCACACTTGGGGAATGGAAACTATCACATAAGTTCTACATCTGCAAGACAATATACAAGATGGACATGAACCAGAAATATTTAGTGTTGTTGTTTCAATTAGCTTATTATTGAACATACAGGAGAAACTGGAGCTAAATCCTCCTCTTAAGAACAAAACTGGAGGAGTAAGAGGCGAATTCTGAAAATTTAAATGTGGAAACAAGCGGTTGAGAAGAAGTCTGCAAAAGAAGTCACAGTATTGTTTGTAGTAGTAGAAGAGATTAATATGGGAAGAACTGCAGAGGTTTCTTCAGGACACCACAGGAAGGGTATAAAAAGACTTCTTGCAACAGGAAGTTGCCAAAGGATCACTGCTATAAAGCAGCAATAAAAGGCAGCTAATGCAGAATTTGTCTTGTATGCAGCTTTGAATGTGTCCCTTCAGAAGAAAATAGGAATAGTATTTGGTGCAAGTTGTCACCACTTAGCCAAATATTAAGTTATTCATGGTGTTCATGTATGAGCCAACAGAAAAGGAAACTGGAATAATTGTTAAAAGGTTCTGAGACCTTGTCATTATAAAAGTTTAAGGAGACGTTATACATACACCTCTCAGGACAGGAGGTAGACGTAATAGCCCTGCTCTGGCCAAAGCACTGGCCTAAAAACATTGCTCTCTCACCTGGAGAAGCTGTTAGTGTAGCAAGGGTCTGCAATTGCACTTGGGACAGGAGACCCTAGTAGGATGTGGAGGTAAAAAATTAAATAAAAAATGAAAATCTGAGTCAGAATATTTTCTGGAAAATGAGTTCCCAGGTTGTCCACAGAAATGAAGTGTTAATATATTTTTAAAATAGCTCATTTTTCTTTCCACTCTCTTTACTTTCCTTAGTCCCAATACAGTAAAGCACATTTGACATTTTAGGCACCTTTTGAAGTGCCCATTAAATCCCAGGAAAACTGAATGCATGACTTTTTGCTTTCCATAAAAATAACAGTTGGTACTGGAAAATAGATATTTATAAACTTTGATGTATGGGAGTCTTATGTCATGTCTGTTTGTACTCCCACAGAGACTTTGCAAAGCTAAGAAGTCATCTACATGCTGCTGCCTCACTTCCAACAAGGATCTTTTTGGGGAACTGTTATGATCTGAGTTATTTATATTTTGTTTGTGAGGAAAATTCAGCCACTACTCATAGACGACATGTGAATTTAAAAAAATAAAACGGCTTTATGATTTAAACAAGTTACAAGGATTTATTTAGGATTTAAACAATTAGTTATGCCATTGCTTGAAACAACTTGAGTGGGGCTCTGAAAAACTATAGAACACAAAGGCATTCCCTTCCCTGAGATTCTATATTCCATCACTGGTGGTTGGACTAGATGACCTTTAGTGATCCCTTCCAATATGAATTATTCCATGATCTTTTGTTCCATCTACCTCAGGGTGAGGAGACGAAAACACTGGCAGCATTTTGGCCACGCCAGGGCTGAGGCTGGGGGAACTGTGGTTGCTCAGAGACAGAACTAAGTTTTCCATCCGTGTACCTAGGGAGATAATTTTGATGAATGCATGCATAGCTTCTTGGGCCACAAGCTGAGAAACATTTGGCATTCCAAACTGAAACTAATATGCATAACTCTAAACTAGGATCACTTGGGTCTTGGAAAGTTTTTCTGAGAGGAGGAGTTTCTCATAAGTGGATATTTCTAATTATGGGGGTCTATAATACTAAGGAGCTCATAAGGTTTTTCCTCTTCGCTGGATCCCAGGGCTACTGTACTAATGAGTAAATAAGGGAGAGATACAGAAGAGTGACGTGTTAGGTACATAAGGCATACCTAAGTGTATGCAAGCCTGGAGGTATTTTTTCATAGGCTTTAATCTGGCACATCCTCTTCAGTAGTTTCAGGTATTAGAATAACCGGAATCATGCTATTTGTTAGGAGTAAGAATGTGACAGAAACCTTTTCAAAGTATCAAGGCTACTCTGAAAACATCAGTGTTCATTAAATCTTATCAAGCATTTTATTCAGATGTCACAGTGCAGAAAGATCCTGCATCACTTGTGGGGGTCATACAGAAAGAATATAATAGCATGAGGACATGTAATGACTAATTTAGTACCTTCTGTTGTAGCTCCCTTTCTTTCTTTAGAGTGCTTTGTGAGTCTGTGATGTAAGAAAAGAAGATGCATTTTCTGAGATCTCCATCATGGTGTGTTGTCTTTCCCACATGAATAAGAGAGTCTGTAATTTAGTCAGGTTTGATATAGTGTTAGATACAAACCTGCAGTCAGAGAACACGTGTTGCTATTAGCGTCAGCTCCAGATGACCTTAAAGGCCATTTGATCTTCCTCCAGGTTTTGAGAACAGGTGCTGTCGGGAAATGGGCTGAGCAAAAGGAGTGGAGAATTCAGCACTAAATTAGTCGTCATTATGATGTGTGCCTAGGTAAGTTGCACTTGGCTGACAGGCTGTAAGCCATGATAAGCAGTAATGAGGAGAGCAAGGTAGGAATTGAAAATTTTCCTTTTTGAGGATTGTTACTTACGAAGCTTTCCAAAGCTGAATTTTGAGTAGTAAGATGATGGATAGTGAACGATTTGAAACAAAATCTTATTTGGGTCTTTAGGTTATGTAATAGGATCTCATTTAACAGACCTCCTTGTTAACTCACTAAGGAAATTCAAGGCTGGGGAATGAGAATACTGTCAGAAGGCAAGAAGATGCATTGCATTATCTCAGAAACGTGTATTTATTTCATGAATACTTTTCAAAAGCATTCTGGGGTTTTTATGGCTTCCAGCTTCTCTCTTAATTTCCATCAATCTATAATTAATCATGAGGAATGTTTGTGGTGCACCACTGTCATTTTGTACTCTGTGAGGCTGCTTTGGAAACCTGTTTCTCATAGACACAATGGAAGGAAATTTTTTTCAGGATACAGCGATTGCAAGAAATAAGTATCAGAAAGATCATTCTTGAATCTTTCTGCGAAATGTCTATAACAGACCAAAGACAAGAAATGAGAAAGAAAAAGTGTGCATATAAAGCGGAAAAGAAGTAGGAGCAGGAGAAGTAGGAGCAGGAGCAGGAGTACTTTAAAGTACTTCTTTAAAGAAAATAACCCTGTCCTCTTCTATACAGTTATAGTTGAACAGGGGTCAGTATAGTAAGCTTTAAACATGCAACTTTTTCTGAAGTGAGGGATGAAAACTGGTTTTGGTTTTCTGATAAAATTATCAGGTAAATTTTGCAGTAGGCAAAGGATATGTGCTGCCAGAGTGGTTGAATTCTAACATTACAAAGAAAACAAAACAAAACAAAACATTTTCGTTATACATAACTAAAATATGAGCAATCAGAGAGCTCTGGTTCTCATTAAAAAAAAAACTCAGTCTTTCTAAGCTTAGGTATACCTACCGTAAAAAAGAGTTTATTAATGAAAACTTATGTCAAACTGTGTGAGACAGCAAGTTGCAAAGTAATCGTATTTGCTTAGATTAGAAAGGGAAGGAAAAAAACTGATTCGGAGCATATGAAATATTTTTAATGAGTATTTTTCTAATGCATTCTGCGTATAGCAAATATGTGCTTTGTAAACTGAGCTTTGCCAATTAGCCTTATTGGAATGCTCACTGAAGTACTAATCAGGTAAGATAAGGTTCTTGCTTGTGCTTCACAGATTCTAGGGAGGAGGTAATTGGGTTTTTCTCTGCTGGATTTTTTTCAGGGTTTTTTGTGGGTTTTGTTTGTTTGTTTTGGGTGGTTTTGTTTGGGTTTGTTGAATTTTTTTTGTTTGTTATTGTTGTTTGTGGGTTTTTTGTTGTTGCTGGTTTTGTGTTGTGTTTGGATTTTTTTAAGATGCACTTTCAGAGGGTAAAATGGAAGAGAAAAATGAAAACAATGTCATCTCTCAGTAACCAAAAGAGTAGCCCAAACTTTCAAGACCGGGGTACCCAAATCTTTTTTTTTTTTTTTTTTTTAACAGCAATTTTTTTACCTTGGCATAGCAAAATCTTCTGTTCTCACTCTGCAGGATGGGCACTTCATTTCCTCATCCATCCTAGTCCCCACACCATATAGGCTTTCTTTTGAATTCATCTCTCTTGAGATTAGAGTGCTGTTTTGTATTCTAAATAATTCATGCTTCTATAGGGAAGCATTAATACCATCTAGCCTCTATAGAGCTACTCTACCTGTTAAATATTTGTTGTCTGTAAACCACAACAGATTGGTGTCTCTTGTTCTTCCAAGCTGACTATCTGCAAGGAGATTTTCCTCACTCTGTATTATTTCCAGCTGATTATCTTCCAGTACATAAGAGGATTTTATTTGATACCATTGCACAGTTACAGATGCTAACAGATGTACTGCTGTGCTGTCTCTCATTCCTCACTTCGTTCTCGAGATCACTTGGTTCTTTCTACGTGATAATCCATTTTTTTCTTTCTGGTGGTTTCATCCAAGTACGCAACATCCACATTTCTTAGCAGAGTTACGAATCTTTTCTTTGTGTGAAGGTATTGAAGAAAATCTGAACATAGCATGTCCTACAACCTGAGATGTTCTCCTAGCATCTTCCTTTTAGTTTGGAAGTTCCTTATTTCACAGAATCACATAATTTTCATTGTTGGAAAAGACCTCTAAGATCACAAAGTCCAGCTGTCAAGCAAGAAAATCCCAAACAAATGACAATGCTTGTCATCTCCCTTTAGTTCCTAACCCAACATATAATCAATTTTCTAATTCCCAGTTTATATACTCTAGCAATTCCCCTTGAATGTATTATAAGCCGTGAAGACTTATCAGGTGACCCGCCTGGTGGATGAGGGGAAGGCTGTGGATGTGGTCTATCTGGACTTCAGCAAGGACTTCGACACCATCACCCACAGCATCCTCCTGAGAAAGCTGGCTGCCCACAGCTTGGACAAGCATACTCTGCACTGGGTTACGAACTGGCTGGAGGGCCGGGCCCAGAGAGTGGTGCTGAATGGGGCTGCTTCCAGTTGGCGGCCGGTCACCAGCGGTGTCCCCCAGGGATCAGTACTGGGCCCAGTCCTGTTCAATATCTTCATTGATGACTTGGATGAGGGGATTGAGTCCATCATCAGCAAGTTTGCTGATGACACCAAGCTGGGGAGAAGTGTTGATCAGCTGGAAGGCAGGAGAATTCTGCAGAGGGACCTGGACAGACTGGAGAGATGGGCTGACTCCAATGGGATGAGCTTCAACAAGGCCAAGTGCCGGGTCCTGCACTTTGGCCACAAGAACCCCATGGGGAGCTCCAGGCTGGGCACAGAGTGGTTGGAAAGCAGCCAGGCAGAAAGGGACCTGGGAGTCTGGATTGACAGGAAGCTGAACATGAGCCAGCAGTGTGCCCAGGTGGCCAAGAAGGCCAATGGCATCCTGGCATGTATCAGAAACAGCGTCACCAGCAGGTCCAAGGAGGTGATTCTGCCCCTGTACTCAGCCCTGGTGAGGCCACACCTTGAGTACTGTGTCCAGTTCTGGGCCCCTCAGCTCAAGAAGGATATTGAGGTCCTCGAACAGGTCCAAAGGAGGGCAACCAAGCTGGTGAAGGGACTCAAACACAGATCCTATGAGGAGAGGCTGAGGGAGCTGGGGCTGTTCAGCCTGAAGAAGAGGAGGCTCAGGGGAGACCTCATTGCTCTCTACAACTACCTGAAAGGAGGATGGAGCCAGGCGGGGGTTGGTCTCTTTTCCCAGGCAACTCTCAGTAAGACAAGAGGGCATGGTCTTAAATTGTGCCGGGGGAAGTTCAGATTGGATATTAGAAAGAATTTTTTCACGGAAAGGGTGATCAGACATTGGAACGGGCTGCCTGGGGAGGTGGTGGACTCGTCGTCCCTGGAGACATTTAAAAAGTGACTCGATATGGCACTCAGTGCCATAGTCTAGTGACTGTGGCGGTAGTTGTTCAAGGGTTGGACTCGATGATCTCTGAGGTCCCTTCCAACCCAGCCTATTCTATGATTCTATGATTCTATGACTTAATCTAGCATATTTCCCTTGTCGACAAAAAGCCAGCACCTACTAAAAATGTCATCTCTACCTAGTATAGTCTGCCTCTTTTTTTGCGTTCTCCATCCACATTGCAAAATAATTATTCTTTCGAGCCTATCAATGGTTCTTGAATTCTGAAAGCAAATTACAGCTTTTATTGGTAACTTCATCTAAGAAAAATCTTCAGGATATTGTGGAAGTTGCTTTAAAGTATGCAAGAAAGGCAAATATATGTCTCTTTAACTAACATCCTCCATAGAAACATTGGCATTCTGCTATGCAGAGACCAATTCTAGCACTATGTAATGATCACAATAGACTACAACTATTTAGAGGAGGAACACAAGGCTTAATGAGAAAAATCTTCATTACTACCACTGAAGTTTGGTGACCTTTCTATGTTTGGTAAGATTTTTGGTTTATTTCTGTAGCAATGTGAAGGGACAGGATCATTCCAATTTCTTAAGAGACAACAAAGGTTTGATTATTTGTAGTAATTTAAAATAATGATTTTTAGTAGGAGGAGAGCTGAAAAACTAGTAAGAGAACTGAAGGATTTGCCAGTCAAAGATATTTCAGAATAAAAAGTCCAGCATTAAATTTTGCCAGTTTGAAGCAGGTCAGTTTAACTGAGTAATTATGTCCCTAATAGCTGTGGAGAGATATAGAAAATTGTGACTTCAGTATTTCATGTTTCTTCTAAAACTTGCATTTAAATGCCGCATTAAATTTCCACCTTAAGCTTTGAAAAGGTATATTCTGTAATATCAGATAAATGATGCGTTGAATGTCATTGCAGAAACCTTTTTCTTGGTCTTGAAGTATTTTCTCTGCAATAGTAAGGCTATCAAGGTGAAAGAAAAAAATAAAATCAAACAGAAAACCTGAGGGTACTTTGTTTCTTCTGTCTAAACACATGCAGTAGTAAAACAAGTGCAAAATACTAATACATATATTCCAAAGTCATTAGTCATCTGTGGTCACTGTATGGAAAAAAAAACCAAAAATCTATTACAGTGACATGGGTGGCAAGTGAATCCAGAGGTTGTGTAAGAGCCAGTAGACATTAACTGACTAAAAGCCCCCATCTGACATTTACCCTGTCAAGAGAGGTTTGCATATTTTCTTTGTTTTTTTTTAACTCAAGACAGGATCTGTTTACTTGTTCTTTATAGATACCAGAAGAAAGTGTTCTCTCTTAAATTCTGTTATTGCTGGATTTTGGGTTTCTGTCAGAAACAGTACAAGAACAAACAGTATTCAGAAGATCTCACTTTGCCTCCAGCTAAATTCATAGAGTGTCAAAACAAGTGATTTATTTATTTATAAAACAAATTCAACTTGATTTTCAGATCACTAAGATTCATGTCGGGGTGACAGAGTGGGGACTAAGTTACATGTTCAGTTCTTATTTTATTTAGCTTGGTTCCACTGTTAAATGTGACCCAGTGGCAGTTTATGGCCTCCAAATAGTAGATAGTGAAATAGTATAGAGTGAAAAATAGATCCATGTGGCCCTAGTTTCAGGTAATGTTTTTCTAGACTTTTATACTTCTAAAAGCTTTATTGCTGCTATCAATGGGAGGAGAAGGTGCAGTCTTTCAAATAAATCTGATCAGTGTTTACCTGATGGTCATCTCTGCTTATACCTGTAGTTTCACTGCTATCTCAAACAAAAATAAAATTTAAACAGGGGAAAAAACATTTAGTTAACTTTTCATAGCTAAATGGTAATTTAAGAGCTCCTTCCATTAGGGTAGCTATTTAAGTGCCCCTCTATTGTTCCCCCTAAAATGGGAATCCAGAAGTTATGGAGTGAAAATTTTTTCTGTTCTCTGAAATTTTTTTTTTTATTTAAAACAGTTGTTTCCATTTTACATGTGAAAAAGCCTGGATCTTTCAAAGTTTATCTGGAAAGCCAGAAAAGTCTACATATTAATTTGGTGGTTGATATACATTAAGTGCAGTAGGTTCAAACCTTGGTCTTATTCATCGCAAGTAATATGCTAGTAACAAAAGGCAAGTTTTGAATCAGTGGGTTATTTTGCCAATCTTCTCCACTCAGTTTTGGCAAGCTATTTCATCCTGCAATTGATCAGTTTGGGCCAGAGAAGTTAACTAAAAGCCTCATGTTTCCACAGTGAATTTTTTCACAAAACCATTTTTCAAATGATTTTTTTTTTCTTAATCTTATCAATTCTTTTTAATATTGATAGAGTTACTTCAGAGTTGAGATTATTGCATATCTTCGTCAGTACCTATATATTCACAATATGAGACTCTTTGGTTTTGGAAAGCCTTGAAATGTGGATCAAAAGAAATGCAGAAATGCAAAATTTTATTAACATTTGTGTGTGTGTGGTTTTCACATCACATGTGAAATGTTTGAGAAACCATCTCAGTATTTCACTGAACTAGAACAACCCTGCTTTTTTTATGTTTTCACTTCATTCACCCAAGGATGATCCAAACATGAAATCAAACGTTCACCTCAAACATTTTAATAAATGATTGTGATCGTGAACTCATAAAATCAGAACTACTTCGCATTATTGTTAATACAGTTTCTTCTGCATCATGAGCAACATATTGATATTCTGTAGTTAATAGGCTGCATTAGAATAATGAGCAATGTATAGAGACATAAATAAGTCATTGTGGAAGGGAAAAAATGTATTTCTTATAAGGGAAAGCCCAGTTGACTCTGGTCTGCTTATCCAAAAAGGAAAAAAGACCATTGCATGCCTTTTCTTGTGTCAGGCTTGCAGTTTCTGTGAAAGAGAGTTCCCCCATATAGATAATTTGATTTCTGATTGAAACTTCCTGTGCTGGTATTCTGCATCAGGAAGAAATTAGCTTCAGGTCCTCAAATTCACCTCTCATGAGAAGTAACTGCAGTATGGCTTCTTTGTCAGTGTGCCTCATGAAGTGAAAATTTGACCAAATGAAAGGGGAGCTCTAGAGATAGTCGAGTTCTCAGGCAACCCTAAAGTGAATTCTGTCATTTAACTACAGAAAGACTTCCTGCAAATGAAAAATCAGGGCTAGACTTCTTGTCAGACCAAATTGGTTCAGGTGGAGTACTCTGCTAACATGTCTACAATGTCTTCCCTGCTCTTCACTTCTTCAAGGGTGTTGCTAGTGTGTCTGCAGGAGCCTGCACTTTGCTTTGCCAGCACATGCTCTGGGGCATTGGTTTTAAGTGCTGTTCAATACAAACTGCATAACAAGTATGCTCCAGGATGCCTAACAAAATCTAATGTAAAGGCTGTAATCCAGACACTTTATCTCTCTTTTATACCTTTTCTCAAACTGATCCTAACTTCCTCTGTGCCTTTCATCCTGTATGAGACTTCAGGTGAAGGCAGAGAACTGCATCATTTCTTATGTTCATGCTGTAGACCGATACTTTCCCAGGTTTTTGCACCCAGCAGCCTAAATTGTCGACAAGTGGTGTCTCTCAGCTAAATATGTGCTATATTTCATTGCTGTGAAGTGAGGGACAAAGGTATTCCACACATCACTTCTGAACTGATTTAGGCACTTTCTGAACAAAAATTGGTTTATTTTCAAAAGCCTGCAAAATTTACCTTTGCAAGAGGTTCTGTGAGAAACAAAAGCCCCAAATTAGCAAAATGTGTTCAACCAAGTTGGAGGAAGAAAAATAGACTCAGGAAAGAATGACCAATAGAACAACCTACATATCCTCATACTTGCCTGGAATGCACATGCAATAAGCTTTGTGGGACAAGCCCAGAAAAATCAATGCTCCAAATAAAATATCATTGGAATCCTCTTCTCATTTCACCTGTGGTCTCAGTAAGGAGCCATAATGTATCCATGAATAATGTTTAGCTTCAATCTCTTTTACAGCTATTCCAAACAGATGAGCAATTTTTGAAAAGCAACTGTTGAAGATGCACTTTTGCCTCTTCATCAAAAACATATAAAAATGAAATATAGTATTTATTGCAGTGTATTGCAAACTTTCATGGTGATCCAATACAGATGCTTCTTTTTCTCTGTGGCACTGACCTTCAAAAGTGATGATGTGAAAAGCCCTAGATTTTTTGACAGCTTAACTCAGAATACATTACAGCTTCTATAATAATGTCTTTTAAGCTCTGCTGTAAATTTTAAATATGAAAAGAAACACTGTACCTTGTACTCCACTGTAAAGTTTAAATATGAAAGGAAAGATATTCATGTAAATGTAAGCAGGATTTAACAATATTTGTGTGAAATGAAACTCTTATTTTATCTTTCCCTGCCACACAGACAGTTTATTCTGGATGTTCCATGAATTTTGCACTTTTAGGTAAATCTGATTATCAACAATGTTAAGGGAATCAGAGAAGCAATAGGTAGACCTGCATAATGCAGTTGTGCATAGATAAGCTGGTCACTTAATAGATGGGTTTAAAAGCAGAATTCGAAGATGTGTGTGACTACAGCTGTGAGATACAGGCTGCTGGTAGCTTTAGCAAACTTGTGATACAGCCCTGTCAGCTTGAGCCAAGCAAACAACTCTTAACCGTGGTCACTGAAGGATATTTGCTGTTTGTGTTCCAGTAATGAAAAGGCCAAGAGAGCTGTAGAATTGATTCTTCTCCATAGTTCCCAATGGCGTGTGGATCTTGTGTCTTCGAGATGCTGTTTGACTTCATTTGTGGCAGCCCCTAGCACTATGACCACAATCAAGGGCTCCAGAAAAGGTCACTCCTCTAGCAAAGGAGTTACACAAGTGGTTACTGCTATAGCCATGCAGGCACACATCTCTTGCCAACTTTGGTGGTCCCCCAGAAGAGCAAGGAAAGACACAACAGCCATTCCTGGAAAAAGGATAGATGTCTTTTGGAAACCATCACTTAAGGTTGTCAGCTTTGATGCTGCAGCTTGCTGCATTTTCGCTGTCAAGAGGAGGGAAAAAGATGAAGCAGGACAGTTGACCAGGAATAACATTCACAGAGGCACTGAGAGAGTGCATGATCTGTTTTCCAACTGAATAGTTTTAATTATGTTTGGGTTCTTTTCTACATTTCTTTGTGTTGATTGACCTACTTGTCTCCTCAAGGGGTGGGTGTGTGTGTATGTGTGTTGTTTTGTTGCATACCCAGACATCTTATCAGTTATGTATTATGAATTATGGCTTTGCTTCCATAGGCAATGAAGTGAGCCACCTCAGGCTGAAATAGTGTCCTCACCTCTGCACCTCCATTCAACAGTGCTGGCTTTGTGATAAAGATAAGGTGATTCTCCCCTCTGCTCTCATGAGACCTCCACCTGGAGTACTGAATCCCTATGGAGCTCTGAACACAAGAAAGACATAGACCTGCTGGATCAAATCCAGGGGAGGGTCATGAAGATTATCAGTGGGCTGGAGTAGCTCTCCTATGGAGAAAGGCTGAGAAAGTTGGGATTGTTCAGCCTGGAGAAAACCAGACTCCCAGGAGACCTTGTAGCAGCCTTCCAGTATCTTAGGGGATCTACAGAAAAGCTGGGAAGGGATTTTTCATGTAGCTATAGGACAAGGAGGCTAACCTTAAATTGGAAGAGTGTAGATTTAGGTTAGACATTAAATTGGAGTAGGGTTGGAACTGGATGATCTTTAAGATCCCTTCAAACCCAACACATTGTATTATTCTATAATTACAAGTAAATTCTTTACTATGAGAGCTGTGAGACACTCTAACAGGTTGCCCAGGAAATATGAGGATGTCTCCTGGGAATTGTTCAAGGACAGGCTGGATGGGGCTTTGAGAAACCTGGTCTAGTGGGAGGTGTCCCTGCCCATGCAGGGGGTTTGGAACTAGTCTTGACTAGATAACTAATCTTTAAGGGCCCTTCCAACACAAACCATTCTTGGTTTCAGTCCTGTTCCTGGCCCATAGCTGGGCTAAGCTGAGAGACAGCAGTCAAATTCACACTGTTCACCACAGAGACAACATAGACAGGAGTTGAGGTATGCCTGAATAGCAGGTAGAGACAGACTTGCAGAGGAAGATACTATTCATCTAGGAATGTCTTTATGAAAGAAAAGCTTTGTCTTTAGGGACACTGAAGTTTTCCCCAGAACATGTGACTCCAGAAACTGGATGACCACCTTCTCTGTGCCCAGATATTCATTACAAAGGCAAAGATGGCTCATGATGGAGGGGCAATCAGCCAGGGAGGAAAACGGTAGCTACTGTAGGTAGCTTACTTCTGCACAGAGGTCACAGTGGTCATTTCACCACCTCCTGGTCCAGATAAAGGATCCCTCAGAGGATGTGCTTTGCTTATAACTTCTGTGCTGTGAACTTTGTGTAGCTCACTGGTAGAAACTGAACACAAATGAAACTGCAGCAAGCCCAGAGATAAGATTCAAAAACTGCAGGACGTGAGATCCACCATTTGGATCACCCTCAGCTGTGCAGCAAGAAGATAAGTTTGAAGCAGCACTTGCACAGGATATTTTGTATATCCTAACATCATTTCATGGAAGACATGCCAGTGTGAGCACAAAAGAACCTGAAGGCTTCTGGGATGCAAAACTTTTGGGCACTCCTGTCAGTTTAGTTATATTATCTGTGACTCTAGGATAGTCTTCTAGAATGGATTGCCTTAGCTGGCCCCCTTCCCTTTTACAGATGATTTTCAGTGGATCTCTTTTTTTTTAAAGTAATATATATTGACCCTGCCTTCATCAGTTGTGTCTACTGTAATAAATCAAACCTTTCATATCATCCTTCTGCCTGGAACCAATCCTGATGTTTCTATTCTATAGGTGCTTTTGGTACAGCTCTAAATGCTGTTTCAATATGGACATAAATTCAGCCTGCACTCCAAACATCCAGTTGAGAGTGGTACAGACACAGGCAATGTGGTGCTGAGATGAAGCAAACCCATTTGTAATATATTACCTCACACTCACTGATGTCTAACAAGATTGCCTGTCTTCTAATTGTTTAAAAACAACGGTGAGCTTACCTGCATCTCTTTGCATATGATCACTGGATATGCCTCCAAGTTCTTGCAGCATTCTTAGGCTTTGTTGAGAGAAAATATTTTAAAGGCAGCTCAATTCCTTGGCATGAAATGTGTATCTTATTTAAATTATCAGGAGGGATGAAGGTGAAGATGACTTCTTAATTAAAATACATACATTTTAGTCTGTACAAAGCATGAGGGTTTATGAACAAAAATAATCCCTGTGAGAAGTGATAAATACAGCATAATGTCATTTTCAGTTCAGATATAATAGCAACTTCAACAGTATGTAATTATGATCAATATCTGCTGCAAAGAAAAGCATTTTATGCTATGTGTCTAACACAAATGCATTAAGAGGACAAAATATTCTTAATTCTTTCAAAGCTGCTTCCTTTCCACAATGGGATTCCAATATCTTGGCCATGGAACAAGGAACAGATTAAAAAAGAACTCTACTTTGGTACTTAACACTCAACAGAAGTCGAATTTAAGTTTCCCAGTTCAAAAGCAAACAATCCA
The DNA here is from genome assembly GCF_036169615.1 of Heliangelus exortis. NCBI lineage: Eukaryota > Metazoa > Chordata > Aves > Apodiformes > Trochilidae > Heliangelus > Heliangelus exortis. The sequence goes on along the minus strand of NC_092423.1, from coordinate 54,617,610 downwards.
CATTACTTCTGTATAACTCATCAAATGTCTGACCATTTTCCTGACCTCTCAGACAAGAGAACATATTCAACTTATTACACACTTAATAGAAGTTACCTCCTCCCAGCTGAGACATGAAAACAGCTCCTTTTCTATTATAGTTTAAAATAAACACTGAAAAGTTTTCAAGTAAACTTCATTGCTCTGCAAAACAGAAGATCATGGCAACTGTCAGCTACTCTCTGTAAAGAAGACAGATGTTTCTAGCTGAAGAAGGCAGTAAAATCTTACACTGAGATAACATTATCACAAGAAGTCATCTAATTTTTTTCAGTAGCTACATAGGTTTCTAGGAATCTGTTTTGTATGTCCCCAGCTGTACCAGACTCTTGGCTGGATTAGGCCAAGCTTGGAAGGTTGGTACCTTATGACTGACTTGTGTACCCAAAATGTTAACTGAAATCATATTTTCAGGATGCATCCTCCCTCTCCCCAGCTGCTCTGGCAGTTGCAATGGGAGCAGCAGCTTTGCCTCTGGAGAGGAAAGTGTGGGTCAAGAGAACCACAGAGACCAATCACAGTGCTCCTGTCCATGGTGACCAGTATAAAATGGCTCCTCAAAGCATCCCTGGCTGATGTGCCAGGTGAGAGGGGGGGTTCTTTTGTTTGTTGTTTTTCTTCCCTCTGCTGCACCTGTGTCCTTCTCAATGGAGAAGAAGGTTGTTCACTGAGACAGGTCGCGTTCTCCTGTCTCCCTGAGAAGGACTAGTTTGGCTGTTTCAAGGCTGTTGTGGGCTGTCAGTGATACCTTTGACTTGAGCACCCCCATCTTCTGCTGGGTCTAGTGAGGGACTTTTGTGGTCAGAAAGTAAGTAGCAGCTGAGGAGTGTGGGTTTCTTGTTTGTATATTTGTATTTCACAGTTACTATTAATACTACTTCATTAAACCTATTCTAGGCTTTTTTTCCAACCTTAAAATTTCTATTCCTTATTCCCCTTTTTATCTTCCCCTCGAAGGATAGCGGGGGGGATAACAGAGAGTGTCTGTCACATGGTTACTGGCTAAAATCGTAACAAGCAGAAAATTCCTTCTGTTCCTCAGTCTTCTGAAAAGCATCCGTGCCTTGCCCCCTCCTGCACTGTATGCTATTACCACTGCATGCCAAATTTATGGGAGTGTTGTGACCACCCCAGCAGGCTGAGCTAAGATGCTGCTGCTGCCACTCAGAGTGAACCTTGTTGTGCTTGTGACCAGGGGCCTTTCCTCAGGCTCAGTCTGCTGGCATCAAAGTCAAAGAAGCGTTTGTGCAAGGGTCTTGAATACCCAAACAGATACTGCAACCTATAATCCAAAGTATTAAGGAATTTATCAATAGTACTTTTAATGCTGCATGAAGTAGCAGGGAAAGGCTAAGTCCCTACTGCAATGAAAGTCTCTGAAAGTTAATTTAACATACATCTTCAGAAGACTTTGAAGTTTCTAGCATGGTGGAGATAGCCTCACTGTACAGTCTGAAATGATGCTGGAGCATCATGGCCCAAAATTTAGGCAAATGAAAATAAAAGAGAAAAACAACTGTTGAACGGCTAGTGGAATGGGAATTCCTGGGGAAATTGTTTAAGAGAGAAAGGGCAGAAACTGCAGGAAGAGTCATGTACTCCTTAGACCAGAAACAACAATGTGTTCATTAACCTTTGGCAGTAACACTGTAAACAGTAAAGCTGTAAAAAAAATGTTAAAAAACTGTAAAAAAAAAAAAAAAAATTAGGGGGCCGGCACTTTGTCACAGTGCCTGAGGCAGCCTATGGGGTGTCTCAATCCAGATGGAACCAGCTGGGACAGAATGAAAAGCCATGTGAGCCAAGCTTCCCTAAGTGACCCAGAGAAAAAACAGAAAAGATGATTCAAGGTTTTTGTGGAGAGCAGAGAGCATAACTCTGCAGGAAGCAAGCCAAAAAAGCCCAACAAAGGGAGCCAGGAGGACCGTCACAGAAACACAGGTGACGTTATAAGTAAAGCTTGTCAAAGGCTCACAGAAAAAGGAACAGAGAAGAATCTCTGAACTGGGGGAGCAACTAATATAAAAAAATATCTATGGGAGCTGAAGGGTCAACGGGGCACAGAATGACAAGCAGCAAAGAGCACAGGATTACTGACTTGAAAAGGAGTAAATGGCCTTGTCTTAGGAGCACTGGGCAAAGGGGGTTTACACAGAGTTTCAGAAGCTCAGAAATCTAGAGTGGACAGAAATGAGTCCTGCAGAAAGGACCTCCTTACAAACACGCAGGGAGGAAGTTCCTGAAGATATTACCATTGCTAGCTTTCTCAAGGCAAGCTTTCCTCTGTTTAAACACTCTTCAGTGTTTACTGTGTACTCCAGAAGGAGCAGGCATCATCAAATCTGCTGGCAGGGCCCTGAGAGTGTCATTAAACCTTAATTGCCCTTACCAGGCTTCAGCTGGAGCTACCATCCACACCTGCCCATGGATCCTGTAACTTTTATTTAAGTCAGACCTGGTGGTTTAGTCTTTTTCTGAGCACCACTGTAAATGTACTTATGGTTGGGTGTGTCTTCTGCTCTACTGGTTTACTGCCTGGGTTTTCTGGATGTACTCTGGACTTTAATATTACTAGAACTTTCTCTAGGGCTGTGGTAAGATCTGGCTCTGGTGGTTAGCTTTGCTGATGGGTAAGCCACTAGTAGTTGCTAGTGGTCCCTGTGTGCCATGGATATACCTCCTCCCATGGAAACAGAGAAAGCTGTGTTACTCTAAAGGTGGAAGATAAAAGTTTGGCCCACACATGCAGCTGTGCTGGGCCTCCAAGGACAAGAACTACAACATGACACTTCAATACCTAGCTGGCCTCCAGACTTTCTGGAACGCCTTGCAGGAGAACAGACTGCAGAGCTTCCGAGAGGAAGGCAAGCTACCCAATGGTAAATTCACATACAGGTGGGAGCCATGACTTGTGGTAGTGACTGTATGATAGAAAGCCTGCTTGTTTTTTAAAAAAAATTCTTTCGCCTTATGTTTCACAAAGAGCCTTAAAGTCTATGAGCACTGAGAGAAGTAAAGAGACTTAAAGTTGCTCTTAGAACTGTGTAGTGCCATACACTCGCAGTAAACTGGAATGCAATAGCAGAGTTTTAGTCTTTTAGAAAATGCACAGCATGCTAATAGTCAAAGTCAGCTCATTGAGGTGTAAAAGCCACTACCCCTCCAGCTACTCTAAAGAAGTGGGAGGCAAGTGGAGGTGGGAAGGTGGGAGGAGAGTGGAGCCAGACTCTTCTCAGTAGTTCCCAGTGACAGGACAAGGGGCAACAGGCACAAGCTGGAACATAGGAAGTTCCATTTACACATAAGAAAAATCTTCTTTACTATGAGGGTGAGAAGGCACTGGAACAGGTTGATCAGGGAGGTTGTGGAGTCCCCTTCTCTGGAGATATGAAAAACTTACCTGAATGCAGTACTCTGTAATGTGTTCTAGGTGATCTCTAGATGTCCCTTACAACTCTTACTATTCTAAGAAATTGGACTCATTGTATCTGGGAAGGTTTATGCTCCTTCGTGTTAAGACTCCAGCTTATGGAGGGTTGGAACTGCATAATGCCTGAAAAAAACAGAAGCTTGGAGCAGTGTGCAATTTTCTTTAGGTGTGTTTGCCAGTTAGCTTGTCATACCTGGCCTTACAAGCACATCTGGCTGAGAGTCTGACACAAGACTACCCTCTTGCATGGGTGAAGGCAGGAAGGAGGAAGGTTTTCTGGAGTAGTGTTCCTCCTCTGGTGGTTCAGCTGCTGCTGTACCTCCACCTGCTGCAGTGATTGATCCAGAGGCAGGGCTCTCCTGGTGTTAATTCTACACTTCATTCTGTTGCCTTCTTGACAGCATAAGAATCCATACTTGTGGCAGATCATCTGAGCAGCCACAGCTGCCTGCACTTGATAGAGCAATAAGGGAGCATTTAGGGTAACTGCATAGTAACTGCCATTACAAGAAATTCAGGGTCCTTTCCCTGTCTGGCTTTGCCTACACAACTGAAGGCAAAAACACTACAAATTAATATAAGGTAAAAGATTTTATGAGCACCTATTAAGCAAGCAGGATCTATTATAATTAAATATTGGACTATGATGAGTCAGTAATGATGACTCTGGCAATTTGACAAGTATGAATGCAGCTTCATTGTCACAAGCATTTTTGTTCTTAAATACATGTGAGATGTCTTGTCATGTACCACGACTGGGTCAGGACTAATTGTCTCTGGGGAATAGTACTGAGCATGTGAAATTGAAGAGTAATGTCATGCTTACAGACTGATACAAGTAGCAGCACCTTTCTCTGCAGTTTATACTCAATGCATTCCATAGTTCCTTTTTGCCTATCTTCTCCTTGAGGGTTTAGAAATTCTGCTTTATCTGATTCCCTGTCCCTGAGGTGAGATAGGCAGATGAAATTCTGCTCTTCTCAGTGTTCATCTGTCCTTGCTCCTGTCTCCAAGGGACCCATTAAAAGTTATGAAATTTTTCCTGACCATGGACTTGGTAAAACATCAGAGTGACCGTGCAGGATGTCTGGCAGCAGGGTCTTGCTGGGCAAAGCCACTGGCCCCTCTCTCTTACTTGGAGATTCCTTCCTTGGACAGGGAGACTATCAACTGAGACATTTTCTAATAACATGTTGCAATAGGAAAAGGGGTAATGATTTTAAGCTGGAAGATGATCGATTTAGACTGAAATTTAAGAACAATTTCTTTACTGTGAGGGTGATGAGGCACTGGAGCAGGTTGCCCAGGGAGGTTGAGGATGTCTCCTCCAGGGAAGCATTCACGGCCAGGTTGGATGAGGTTTTGAGCAGCCTGTTCTAGTGATCGATGTCCTTGCCCATGACCAGGAGAGTTGGAACCAGATGATTTTAAATCCCTTGCAGCCCAAACCATTCTATGATTCAATGCAGACTACATGCCATGCTGTCTTGCTCCCATTGATATTACCCCATCCTGGACCAGTTCTTTGCCGTTTAATGTCTCCAATTCTGACAGCATTAGACTGTGTATGTAGAGTATGCGGTTTTTAGGGCAAAATTATGACTAGTGTAGTGTCTGTTCATATGATCTCATTTCATTGACGTTTTGAAGAAGTTCCTTCCAGTTTCTGGGTTTGAATACTTTAGGAATGTACAACTGAAAAAAAAACAAAACAGGTGACAATATCTAAAAATGTGTCATAGTCTGATGCACTTACAAAGAATGATTATTCTTGTGTCTTGGGTTCATCTATAAAGATCAGGTATTCTCTGTAAATACCATTAGTCCTTTAGAACTATATCCCAAGAGATATGGGATATGATCAAAAAGAGCATAGCAGGAAAACACTAAGTGAGGCAGCATTCAGTTTTATTAACTTTAGTTAGCCTAACTTGTGCACAACTTGCTTTTCTCACTTGAATCTGTCACATCTGTAAGCATAGCCTTTGTAGATTTTAGTCAGTCTTAATTAAAAGCCAACCACAGTAAAGTACATTTTGTACATTTTTTAAGATGTTCCTTACAGATATTAATTTTATTTAACAATCATTTTGTATTTCTTATGATAATGGAGGAAATACGGATCTGTGTTTTAGAAAAAAAATTGTATGAGGTGAAATGGAAATAGTATGCCACCAAAATGACTTGGCAATTTGTCAAAATGATAGATTTAACTAACTGAGGCCCAATTTTAAAGTAACTATGTAAGTGGAATAATTTCAATCTATTTTGAGGACAGGTAAAGCAAATTTCAGAGCATGATGTGAGGATCTAGGATGTCCTCCTAGCCACCTAAAATAAATTACCTTTAGTCTCAGTAGTAAAATCATGTATATCAGCATGATTTGTACAGCTCCCAATTGCCAAGTGAAATGATGTATTTCTGCCAGTGATACGTGGCTAATTGGCAGAAATCAAGCTTTAAAGCAAGGGAGAAGATTAGGATCGGTTTAGACAACTATTACTTGTTTTTACTCTAAAAATAAATTAGAATTATTTTTAGGACCACAGGTACTTGATTGCATGTACCATCCAGTTGCCCTGGTATAAAGGTTTTTCTTCTGAGTTCCAGACTGACCTCAGCTCTTCAGCACTGTCTTCCTTTCCTCTGCTGATATGAGGAATGACATATGAGATGATTGTTCTCCAGTGCTATTTAAATGACTTTCCTGAAGGCTAGTCCAAAGTGAGCTTATTCTCTAAGAATAGACCAAGTTTAGAACTGTTCAGAGTGAAAAAAACCACTTCATATTAATTTCAACCTTGGAACATGGGAAATAACAGCTGCAAGTGTGCATAAGTGAAAGACATCTGATATTAGATGGGCATTTGAGGAAGAAGAGAATTGACTTCAACATCCACTAAAGAACCCTGAATAATTTTTCTTAAAAATACAGCAAATAAATATAGGATTGTTATAAGTTTGTATCCTGTAAAACCATGTATTTCATAAACCTCATTCATTCTTACCTAAGAATTAGACTATGCAGCAAAGCACAAGTGTGTATTATGTGGGCTGTAGCATAGCACACTTTAAAGAGGTGATTAAGAGTCATTGATTCCCAAAGCCATTATCATCATATGGTTGATTGCCATCAAGGCTGGCTTCAAGATCTGACAATGGTCTTGCATTTCCATGAATTGATCTCTTTAAAGCTTGTACATGTCTTTACATAAAATGGAAGTTTTAGGGTATGAGAGGCTTCATGCTGAGACTTGCACTTTGCTGTTTCCACTGATAAAGGCACTTTACTTGAGTATTCTTCAGCTCCTAGAAAGGAGGTTGGAAAGGAGAGGAAACAAAACCAACAAGCCCAAAATTCTGCCCCTTTTTGATGTGGGGCAAGATAAACCAGAAGTAACAGGCAGGAGTGAATGACAATTTTTTCCAGCTGCTGTTCTCTCATGCTTGCAATGAATTGGTAGACCAGGCACCTGGCCTGAAACCTTGGACTTGTTTTAGAACAACAACTCAGCTACACAGAGTGAGAAAGACTTCGGGGTTTGAATTTGAAATAGTAATTTGAATGTTTCTCCTTATGTACTGTTTGTGTGGCTGGGATGGAGGAAATTCTCTTTACAACAGTTTGTATGGTGCTGTTTTAGATTTGTGACCAAAAAAATGCTGATAACACTGTTCCTAGGCATTGTTGAGCAGTGCTTACAGAGTGGTAAAGCTTTCTCTGCTCCTCATTTGCCCTCTCACTACCCACCTCCACCGATGAAGGTGTTGTGAGAAGCCAAGGGGCTAGAAGGGAATAGATGACCCAAACTTACCAAATTCACTCCATGCAGTACCATGTCATGCTCAGCAATAAAATGGAGAGAAGGGTAGTTTAGGGTGGTTAGCATCTTTTGCTCAGAAAGAGGATGAACGTCATCATTCTGTCCATGGGAGGTGTTAACAAGTGTCTTTACATCTCTTTATGTTCTTTTTTACTTTGCTTATTAAACTGTTTCTTTTCCTCATCCATGAGTTTCTTTTATTCTTTATTTCCCCTGCCTTGTCCTACTCAAAGTGGGAAATGGAATGGAATTAGGAGTGGTTGGTACCTGCTGGAGTTAACCTCTAATATCTTCCCTTGTTTTTGGATGCTTTCAAAAACCTTTTTCCTCTCTTTTTTTTTCTTGGCAGTGTGCTAGATTAGTGGGTGGACATGATGATTATAAAGGTTTTTTCCAACCAAAATTATTCCATGAAACCAACACCTAGGGGTGAGGATTATTGTAAAACACCTGACTAACAGGAAACTTGGCTGTGACAGTTTGAAACAAAGAGAAAACTCTTCAGGTCTGCAGCCCAAATACTTTTGTCCAGATTGCCCAAAGAGTATAAGGCATAATTTTGCCGTAATGCATAAGCTTATGTAGGAACTGGAAATTTTAGGGATCAATAAAAGAGAAGCATCTTCTGGTGACTGCTGTTATCCTGTCACATCCTTCAAAGCAGGAAAGACTCAGTGCCTCGAACAGCTTGTAACTCTGTTTTTGGTAGAAATGTTGTTTTTTAATAAATCTATAACAGAATAGTTAACGTTATGTCTGGCACATTGCATTGTAGTTAATAATGACTTTCATTAGTATTTACTTTAGTATTTACTTTACCTAACCTGGTGAAGTTACTACAAAGCAGTCTCAATTTCTTTGTGATATCTTGATGGACAGCAGGTTTTGAAAGGGGTATACTGCCTCTAACTGTAAAACAATAGGGTGTCATAATCTCATCTTTACCCTGAATAGGATTTTTGAGTGGCCTAGTGCTTTCAGTGGAAATGTATGAGGGTCAAAGTCTCTTGTGATTCCCTGTAAGAGTGGAAAATGCCATGTGGCTTTTGTGCAAGAAACCCTACACAGGTCTATACAAAGCTTATCTGTTATCCTATGAAACTTGTACTGTCAGCTAGCATTATAAACATATTGAAGTTCTGTTGTGTATGGGGCTCTACCATGGGTTCTAGGTGTGGCAGATCTGACTAAAGACTTCATTCTCATTTGTGCTTTTCTCACCTTTCTGTTGAGCAGAAGAGCTACTTCTCAGTCACCGCTTGCATTGCTGGATCTACTGGTTCAAACTGTAGCATTTTGGTTTAAAAGAAACAAATAAAACTCGATCAGCTATTTATAAGTTTCACTGTAATCTTCCTAAGTATTCATAGGAATTAGTCTTGAGTTGCTGTGTAATAAAAAATATTCTCTAGTTGAATCTGAGCAATACAAAAATATAATAAAATACAAATAAAATGCAAAAATACAATAAAGGAATTCTACAGCCATGAAGCTGATCAGATATTTTCTTCTGTTTCCCACAGAAACTGTTAAAAGGGAAATAGTGGAGCTTACTATTAACAAAATATAGTACATCTTGTACATTCTAGAGCCTGTATGTAGGTAGGTGAAATGCTTTGTAAATAAGTGAGAAGCCAGAGCTGCTGTTTATGGTACCCAAAGACAGCCTGAGCAACTTCAGTGGGTAACTAGATACATTTAGGCCCAGACTCTTGTTAAGCAATAAAGTGAAGGAACCTCTCTATCCTTATTTATGCATTATATTTACAAATTGAAATAGAGATCAGCCATATTATTGTATGATAACACTAACCAAATAAAATAGCTAGAGATTGGCAATTAGTATGTAAGAATATTTATTGGATAAACAATTAGATATGTAGTACATTATGGCAGATCTCTGGTTCTAGAGTGTCTTGCTTAATTGCTTTGTCTTGTGAAGCTTGCGAACTTTGCTTGTGAAGCGTCTCAGAAGAAAAAAATATCTGATGAACAGGATTTATACATCAGGATTTAACTAAAGTGGCTTTGTTTGCATATGCACTTATATGTCCCCACACAGATTAGTTTTTTAACGTGAATAATAGCAGAAAGGACTAGTAATTACCTAGTAATTGCATGCACAAGGCAGTTCCTATAACTCAAGAAAAAGTAAAGACTAGTTGAAATGACAAGCCTCTTTTTGTTATGAAAAGTAGAGACCTTCAATTCTGGTGTATATGTAAAATAGATTATTACTACATGAGGGCAAAAAATGGTAGAGTCCGGTACTGTTTTGACCAGTTATAGCTGGTGTAGTTTGCTTTATTTTTTTTTCCTTGAAATGTTTGCAATATGTTTTAGTCATGTTGAGGTATTTTGACCTGTTTCAATTTCCTACTTCATTGTAGAGTCTTATTTTAAAGCTCAGATTCTACAAAGGACCAAGATTAATCTTCTGCACTACAAGAGTGAGCTAAGAATGATTGAAGACAACTCTGGACTACTTTGAAGCTGCTTTCTAGTTATGTCTTGGACAGCATTGTTAAGTTGGAAGTATTTCTCCATAAGAAGAAAGCTACATGACACTCCTTCAGAGTTAGTACAGATATCTCTATTGAGTGAAGCACTGTGATATGTTAGTAGTTTTATTCACAGCTTTGAACACACTTCATTTGAATTTGTTGAGGCTTTTTATGTTCCTGTGCAAACTGATGTTTAATGCTTAAAGAGCATGAGGGAGAAATGCCTGCATTTGTGGCCAGACTACTCCTGGACATAATGGAAATAACAGCCTTACTGTGGTGTGAATAACACAGCTGTGATGCATGTTTTGATACCTGCAATGGCACTGTGGCCTGAGCATTCACATCAGTCTTCAGGCACTTGCAATTTGTACTGTGTATGTTGCCCTCTCTATCACTGGCTCTTGCTCTACCCACAGAGGCTGCTTCACACCCTGTGTTGACTGCAGAGCAAAGGCAGCTTCACAGGAGGAACTTAATCTCCAACATCTTCAAACTTATTCCATGGATCAACACAGCTGGGTCTAACACTGGTTTTCTGCCATGTTCTTGGAAACAGCTTTTGTGTTATGAGGACTCTTAAAAATAGAGTCATTCATCACGATGTTGAAGCAGTTTACTTGAGAGGTGATGGACACGATATAGTGGTTAACCTTTTAATATCTGGTAGAACTAGTTCTCAGCTCCCTTGCTGGGGTGCACTAGAGTAAGTAAAAGTTGTGCCCATGTTGCTGTCATGTATTTGGAAGCCAAATCTTTAGATTTGCCTCACACATTGCCGTGAGGCTACTGGACCTTCTATCTGAAAGGCTTTGGCATAGAATTTCCTGGCATGAGTAATTACATCTGAAGTCATACATACTATTTACAGAACATAGCATGGGGCGATACTTCTTGCTTTTGCGAAGTGCTCAGTCTTTTCTGAAGTACTTTAAAATATGAGTCATATGGAAAATCAGCAGTTGCAGACTTTATAACTAGCCTTCCTACCCCTATGAGTCTTTCCTTTGGTTGCATTTTAAATACACGTATTTTTAGACAGTAATAGGAGAGGATGGTGAAGGGAAAATAAATAAAACCAAGCTTGCTTCTGAGAACAAGTGAGCCTAGGGAATGTCGTTTTCTTTATACCTGAATCATCATGGTTTTGCACTAACAATTGCACTACTTTTTCTGGATAGTTCCAGTTAGCACAGTGGGGAGTCCTAGGTTTGCAGTGTTTTGTCTTGTGTGAATGTTTTGCTATCTCTTGTCTGGTTTGCCTTTCATCTTTCAATGCTCAGAAAAGACACTGGATAAGACATTTAAGTGCATAGGAGTCTGATGAAGATCTAGGGCCTATAAGGATCTTCTGTGGTGGACAGACCTGTGAGCCCACTGCTTACGCTATGTCTCCAAGATGGAATCAGGATATTGTTATGTGAAAGTGTCTCAGAAAACTTAAACTGGCAAATTTCCTTGCTATTTCAATAAACCCATATGTTCTCAAGTGCAAAAACAAGTCCCTCAACAAGACCTAATACTTTGCAGAAGTGCCTGTCCACAGATTTATCCATATTTAATTCTGGTAGCTAATTCCAGGCAACTTCCGTAATAAAATTCAAATTGAGATCATATGAAGGATCGTAATATGAAGTCTAGGTTGGATGCCTATAGGGACTGTGCAGTCCAAGCCTCTATTAAAAGCAAGGTCTTAGTTTATTTAATTCAGAGCCCTATTAAGCTGTGACCTTCATCTTCAGTGAGGGAGGCTCCACTTCACTACTCTAAGCTGCCTCTTCCCAGGTGTACTGATGTTGTGGCTTAGGTCCAGCCAGTAACAAAGGACCACATGGCCACTTTTTCCCCCTGTGCTCCAGGATGGTGAGGAGGAAATCTACCAAAACTATTGTGGGTCAAGGTGGAGGACTGGGAGGGTTCCACTTATGGGATTGCCAATTATGGTCCCAGACAAAACAAACTCAACTTGGGGTAAAATTAATTCACCATTAATCAAATCAAAACAGGGCAAAGAGAAAACAAAAAAGAGAGCTTAAATACTTTACCCCACATCTCCCTTCTTCCTAGGCCTAAATTACTTTGTTCCCTGTATCTCTACATCCTCTCTGACAGTGGCACAGGGTACAGTGGGGTTTATGGTCTATTCCTCACCTCTGCTTGGGCACCATATTCCACCTCACTGATCTTGGTATCTGTCCTATCATTGCTCTCACCTCTGGTACTGTTCTCACCTCCCTGTCCCCTCTGCCCTGAAGTTTATTTGTTTCTTGAATATGTTAATCTCGTTGGCACTGCTGGGCTCAACATTAGCCAGAGGTGGGGCCAGATTTTTTTTTTGAGCTGAGGGAGCTTCCAGCAGCTTCTCAAAGGAGACACCTCTGAGGCTTCTTCCTCTCTGCCAAAAACAGTGACACATCAACCCAACACAAGCATTCAGTGGAGAATTATCTTCAGAATGGCCTCTAAGGAAAATCATAATACTGGCTTATAAAATCTGTGCATAAATTGATTTAACACAGTAATTTTCTCATAGACCTCATTGTTTTGCAATTGCCTTAGATGACATTCAAAATTACCAAAATGCATGTTGCAAATGTTACAACCAAGATAATTCGTGTTACATGGAAGACAAAGGATATTTGCTGTCCAGTCTCAGCTCGTGGATGTGGTTCTTCATTGATAAAAAATTAATTTTTTCAGCAAGCTTTCCTGTTTTTATGAGGCAACAGTTGTTAGAGGATGGTCCATTGTTTAAGGGCCTCCGCGAATCTTAGACTGTTTTTTTTTCCCCTTGGCTGGTAGGCATATGTCTGCCCCTGATGTGCAACCAGCAATAGGAACAGGATACAAGATACTGCAGCTTTGCCCTCTTGTTACTACAATGCAGGGCATTCTGCTCATGACCCATTTCTGCTGTGGTCTTATCCAAGTACAGGTCTTCTGGCCTTCACATTAACTAACAATTCTCTATCCTACTTCTGAGAACAATGCCTTGGGAATTGTATTCTCTTAATGAAAATAGTTTATTCTCTTAATTGTTGTAATGCTCTTTCTTCTGTTGCTTGTAAACACAGAATCACAGAATAATCAGAGTTGGAAGGGACCTCTAGAGATCATCTAGTCCAACTCTTCCACTAAAGCAGGATCACCTGGAGGTCACACAGGACTGCACCCAGGCAACTGTTAAGAGAAGGGGACTCCACAACCTCCTTGGGAAGCGCCATTCATATTTCATTTGTACAAGTCTTAGCAGTTCCCTCACAATCTCTACAATTCAGACTTGACCTAAGAATGTGCCATGAGTATATTATATACCTGTGTTTGACTTATACAGGCATAAACTAATAATGATGGTCATCAGCAGAGACAGCAATATGAATGATTTACTGCCAGTCTTAGTCATTTCGTACTGTCCACAAACCACTGAAAAAAAAAATTTCAAATATTTTTTTTTCTTTTGAAGGAAATCAATTAAACATGACTTTGGGGGAAAGTATTCTAATCTATATCTGCAATCACTGTCCAATTTAGTACAAATAAGCTATTTCTAACATAAAAAGCAATGGTAAGAATAAGTCATGTTAAGATATTTTTCTTTATCTTCTTTTTTTAACACAGTGCTATGAAAGTGCTGCTCTTTCTGTCACATTGATATATCACTCCTTTCAAAATTTGCCTAAGCATAGAAATTATTTCTAACTCCTGACAATTTATTAGAACAGGTTCTGAGAATAAAACACTGTTTTTAATTAGTTTGAATCCATAATTCTTGAAAATAAGAAACGTTACTTGCTGTTATTAAACCAAGGAGCCTATCATCAAAGTCATCAAAATCATTGTTGGCTCAAAGCGAGGAAATTATCAAAGTGTAGGAGATAGGTCACTTCTTGCCATTTGAAGAACAGGCTAAGGAAGAAGACTTTATTTTTGTGGCTTTCCTGAATAAAATAACTATGTAGCCTTTCAGCACAGCTAAATAAAGGATAATAATTTTATCTGTCACACTGGGAAAAAGTACTTCTTTATTATTTTCTTTTTATAGAAAACAGTATTAATAAGCCAATTACATTAATATACTGAAGTATGACACAGAATAAAATCTTTATCTGCTTCATACAAAGGACAATATTCTGCTGAAAATTATTGGTCTCACCTAGACTAACCTTCCACAGAAGCCATTGGGTGTCTGTTAAATACTTTAATACATAGGCTGGAGTATTCTGAACTGAAGTATAAAGACACTTCAAATCTAACACCAGTTAGCAGCCTGCATGGCTTTTAGATGCCTTCATTAGTGAGGAAGGAAACTTCAAGGCATGAACGCTTGTCTAATAAATAATTGTATGTCACGTTTCTTCATGCAAATTCCAGCTGTACAATGCCCACTTACACAGCTTGGTCAGCTTTATATATGTGCTGGTGTATCCCCTTGCTTCCACTGTTTCTAAGGCAGGTCAGAACTCTTAGTCCTTTACAAGTGTCATATCTGCACTGTTGAAAAATTTGAATTACTTGCTTCCCATTTTTAGGACTTTGGAAAAGGGCTTAAGTGGCATTCAGATTTGTTTATGCCTTGCATAAATAAGTAATCAGGCTGCTACTTTAAATTATCAAGTTAATGCAAAGGGAAGGAGAGACGGTATTTCTCTGGGCTGAATGCTTCTCAGATCATCCCTCAATAAGAATTACAGCTAACTGAGTGTGCAGAACCATACAAACTGCTCCAAAGACACACTTTTTCTTCATACATAAAAAGGGGAGTGAATTAATCTCTGATCCTCTGTTTTTGGATGAGAACACTAGCTGCTCTGAAATCTCCAGGTGGGTGGCCCTGTTGTGCAGTGAGTCAACAGAAATGGAAAAGCTCATTATTCCTGCTGTGGCTTAGCTTCAAAAAAGCCCCATGTGGCACTCCTGGCACACCTGAAGTCTCCAGTGTAAGCCTTAAAAGAGACCAGCTGCATCATGTCTCTTCTCATATTTCCCATCTCTCCCCGTATTGCACACAAAGAAAATTTCAAGAGTGTTTTGTTAACTCAGTAGGTTAGTGTTTTTTTTTTTTTTCCTGTGTCTTTCCAAGACTTCTGTGCCTGAATTCGCTTGTACAGGGGAGTAGGAGAGGCTTTTTTCTGAGCAGAACAATTGGAAGTGTCCTGAAGATGGACATTATAAAGCTGGGAAGGTTAAGTACCCATTCTTGTTGTACTCTCATTTGCTGCAGGTGAATTTCATGTAAGGAAAATATGAGCTCCCAGGGACTCCATCTGCATCTTACTGCCTTCTCTCTCCCTTCAACCTCAGTACAGGTTTTGAGGACCATGACTGACTTAAAGTTATGCGTGCTCATGCCCATGGCTGGAGAGAAACCTGAGAGGTGTTATCTTGTAGCAGAGCTGTAATAAAACTTATCTTGAATATACTTCCACAGGTCTTTACTTGCTGTTGCTTACTGAAGACTCACAAATAGAATGCCTCATCTCTCCTGTTATCTACATTCCCAGTTGTCTGGAGGGAGACACGTGGTACCCTTTCATACCTTTGTGTAATCAAGCTTGTGTGGTATTTACTCTTTTTATTCTATAAACCAACGGAGACCAATGTTCATCTCTATACATCCTGGGTCTCCACTGTATATTCTGGGCTTGTTCTATCGCTGTGGATAAAACAAATTCAGCAGGCACAGAAAAGGTGAAATTTCCTCTTATCTAAAGTGTTTGCATGCATTAGTTGAAAGCTACCTGACCTGTTATGCACTAGTAAACTCTGTTATTACCCTTCACAGTTTCCTATTTTTGAGCTAATTTTCTATCCTGAAGCTATTATTTTAACCTATGTACCATAACTCTCTGTCTTATTCAATTATCTTCATTGTGCAATCTTATTACTGTTTGAAAATATAAGTGTATGAGACACTGCAGTTCCCTTGCTTCTGCTGCAGCAGTATTACCTCT
The DNA here is from genome assembly GCF_036169615.1 of Heliangelus exortis. NCBI lineage: Eukaryota > Metazoa > Chordata > Aves > Apodiformes > Trochilidae > Heliangelus > Heliangelus exortis. Next base: position 54,601,861 of record NC_092423.1, on the reverse strand, counting down.
TAAGAAATGAAAGCGAGTTAGTTTAAGCAGAACTCTTACAGGTCCACATTGGGTACTCAGAATCAAATTATTCACATGAACATCATAATATGTCCTTAAAACATTTCTTCACCCATCCCTCTTCTCCCTTAAATGCACTAACCAGGCTATAATTTGTTTGCCCTGATGCATTCTGTGGCTTTTTTCATTAAATAGTGGTTGTGGCTTTCCTGTTTTGTAGTCCTCTGGAGTATGTCCTGTGACTAGAAAACAAAGCTCCATCTTCTTTGTCCTCTAAAAAGCCTGGAACAAAATAACTGTTTAAGAGATCTTCCATCTTCATCTCTGTTGCCATTTCCCTGGTATAGTTTTTCAGTTCACCTTCTGAGGAGAACAGTGGAAAGATAATAGTTGTTGCAAATTACTGCAAGAAAAACTGAGAGTTATAATAAAAACTTTCACGATGGCAGTGGTGTAACATTGGAAAAAGTCTCTGAACGTGCTTTGGAGTTCTTCAGAGCCTGGATGGACAAGGCCCTGGGCAGCCTCACTCAACTTTGGAGGCAGCCTTACTTTGAGTAGAGTGGCATTAGATGACCCTTGGAAGTCCTTCCAGTCTAAATTATTCTATGAAAAAAATGTGGTTATTTTGATATACAGCTCAATCACACATTTGGTAATATGGATATTTTATGTTTTTCCAAAAGAGGAAGAGATGGTCATAAGCCTCTAAGTGAAGAAAACTGGGCTTCAAAACTGTTGCCATCCAAACTGTAGTAAGGTTGCTCCTGATATAAGTTGTAACAAATATAAATTAGTTTAAATTTGACATTCCTACCTTTCTGTCAATTCAGGCAAATAGGGCATTTTTGTATATCAGTAATGGTAAAGGAGGATTTCCTCCAGTTTCACTCCCTGGTGAGCTAAACAATGATAAGCAACATGTGTTCTACAGTTGAACACCAATTTGTTAATCATGTTTCCTAGGGTAGTACTCACAGGCCACAAGACATAGCAACCCTGCTGTGCTAAGTGCTCTGCCAGCATATTGTATTGTGTTCTCTTACACTGCAAAACATGTAACCTTTCTACATCACTTAATATCTGGAGTTCTAAAATACAAAAACTGAAAAAAAAACACTGTACTGGGCTCAAGAAGTGGGTTTGAAGAGCCAGTGAGTATTTTCTATAGTTTATTCAAAACAAAAATTAATCTTGTTCATGAAAGTCTTAGTATTAATTTCAGAACCATGTGCATTCATAGAAAATAAGTAACTGCATATTTGAATTAAGAATTTGCATTTATTGGCTTGCATTTTGTTGGTCATGTAATTTAAAAGGCATTACTTTTGGATTCTGCTTTAATGTTTAATACAACTTGCATCACATAATGTGTATCATAATCAGTGGTACAGTGTGTTTTAAAAATTGTGCTAGTTCTACAGGTTAATTTAGAAGGTTGCATCTTATATTGCAGCACATATACTTGATTTTAGTAGAAAAAGCTGGAAGTACATACAAGACCAAAATTATTTACTGGAGCAATTTGAGACTACTTTTAATGAACTTTAGATAAGAGGGTACTTCATACTTCTTGGAGAATTCATAAATAGGGAAAGATATTATGAATTAATCCCTTGGCTCTCTGATATATACAAGAAAAAATCAGCCCTGGTTGTTTTTTTCTTTTAGACCTATTACTCTCTCTGTGGCTAGTGTGGAGGTATGTTTCAGAGGAGCACACCCAAGCAAAATTTTTTTAGTTGCGTCACTGGCAAAGATGGAAGGGCCCTTAATAGTTATTTTTAAAAATCCAAGTGGGTTGTAACTCCTTTTACCAAGAAAATGTTCTATTAGCTGCTACTTACAAATCTTCCTCATGTGGAAGCCAATGTTAAAGAATTAAAAAAAAAACAAAACATTCCTTCAAGAAAAGGAGTACAGGTGGTGTTGATAGTACTGATAAACAGTAGAAAAAGAAAGATTATACCCTTGCACCTTTAGGTTTGATGGAAGGCAGATTTCAGAGAGCCTAACCTGGAACTGGGGGAAGGGATTATAAAGTGTGTGTTTCATAAAAATGAATGGGGTGATACAACACTAATTGTGAGAGATAGACAGAGCCACGGGAGAGATGGTAACAAGGAATGGGAAAGAAGTTATTAAATCATTCCCTGTGTGATGGGAGCTGGGGCAGTAAAGCAGAAAAGAAAGAGAGATTAAACAGGTAAAGAAAAGGAAGGAAACAGATACAAGGCATCTTAAAAACAGGGACAAATAGAGACAGAACAGATGAGAAACATTTGTTTCAGGGGAAAGGGAGGTGTTATAGGAGAGAAATGGGAAAGGGAGGCGAAAGAAGGTAAAGACAAAGATAATTGTGAGTTTTCTTTGTAGAGCAGGTAATGAGCAGAAAAAATGAACCAAAACTGCAAAAACCATTCTGTTAAGTTGAACAACTTGCAGGCATTTGCTCCGAATTTTGGTTTTAATACTGGAGGAAATCAGCCTATTTATGGGATTTTCTCAAACACTGCAGCTTTCCATGAATTTGGCAACAGAGGGCGTTGTCAAAAAACTGAACTGGTGCTGCTATTGTCATTAGCAAATGCTGAAGCTTGGGGAGACAGAACAGCTCTCTTCACAAGAGGAAGCATCAAAAGCAGATGCCAGCTCATCAGTGTAGCTGAGCTGAAGTCAGCAGTGTCAGACTGATGAGCAAGGAGGCAGGGTATAGAGAGGGTCTTTCTGGGTACTGGTGGCGAAGGTGGTCAATGAGAGAATTTGACAGCAGAGAAGACCACAGATCGACTTTGGAAAACTTATAAAAGCAACTGCAGTGGAGCTTTTGGGCCACTGAATGGCAGAACATAAATTCTTTTCTCCACTTTACTGTTGTGTTCAGATTTCTGTACATCCTGTACTGCTGAATGAGGTGGGTGCCCTGGTGACAGAGCAAAAAAAGAAGATGGAATTGCTAAAAGCGTTCTTTGCCTCTGTGTATACTGCTGGAGGATGTCCTGAGGAGCCCCGGGCCACTGAGGAAGTCAGACTAAAGGACAAGTTGGCCTTGGTTGATGAGGGCTCGGTTAAGGATCAGTTAATGAGGCTGGACATACATAAATCCATGGGTCCTGAGGGGATGCACCCACAGGTGCTGAGGGAGCTGGCAGATGTCATTGCTAGGCTGCTCTCCATCATCTTCAGTAAGTCTTTGGGAACAGGAGAGGTGCCTGAGGACTAGAGGAAAGCAAATGTCACTCCAGTCTTCAGGAAAGGCAAGAAAGAGGACCTGGGTAACTACAGACCTGTCAGCCTCACTTCCATCCATGGAAAGGTGATGGAACAACTCATTCTTGATGCTGTCTCCAGGCACATCAAGGACAAGAGGCTTATCAGGAGCAGTCAGCAGCTTTACTAATGGGAAATCATGTCTGACCAACCTGATACCCTTCTATGAGGATGTAACAAGGTGGATGAATGATAGCAGAGCAGTAGACATAGTCTACCTTGATTTCAGTAAGGCATTTGAAACCATCTCCCATAGCATCCTGGGAGCTAAACAGATGGCCTGGATGATTGAGGTGGATTGGGAACTGGTTGAAGGATAGAAGACAGAGAGTGGTAGTCTATGGGATGGAATCTAGTTGGAAGTCTGTTTCTAGTGGAGTCCCTCAAGGGTCAGTAGTGGGACCAGTACTATTCAATATATTTATTGATGACCTGGATGAGGCAATAGAATGCACTATCAGCAGATCTGCTGATGACACCAAATTGAGTGGAGTGGCTGACACCCCAGAAGGCTGTGCTGGGTGGGACCAGAGGGACCTGGACAGACTGGAGAGTTGGGCAGGGAGAAATGTAATGTATTAAAAAAGGGCAAGTGTAAAGTCTTGCATCTGGGAAAGAACAACCCCAGGTACCAGTATAGGTTGGGGGCTGAGCTGTTGGAGAGCAGCATAGATGAAAGGGACCTGGTGGTGGATGGACAGATGACCATGAACCAGCAATGTGTCCTTGTGGCCAAGAAGGCCAATGGCATCCAGGGGTGCATTAGAAGGGGGGTGGCTAGTTGGGAGAGAGAGGTTCTCCTTTCCTCCTACTCTTCCCTAGTGAGGCCACATCTGGAATATTGTGTCCAATTCTGGGCCCTTCAGTTCCAGAAGGACATGGAACTGCTTGAGAGAGTCCAGCACAGAGCAACCAAGATGATGGGAGTGGAACATCTCCCTTGTGAGGAAAGGTTGAGGGAGCTGGGGCTCTTCAGAAGAAGAGAAGAGGAGACTGAGGGATGACCCAATCAATGTTTACAAATATGTAAGGGACAAGTGCCAGGAGGCCTGGGTAAAGCTTTTCTCAGTGGTGACTAACAATAGGACAAGAGCCAATGGTTATAAACTGGAGCATAGGTGGTTCCTTATAAATATTAGGAAGAGTGACAGGGCACTGGAACAGGCTGCTCAGGGAGGTTATGGAATTTCCTTCCCCGGAGACATTCAAAGCCCACCTGGACGTGTTCCTGTGTGACCTGCTATAGGTGACCCTGCTTTGGAAGGTAGGGTTGGACTAGATGATGTTTTGAGGTCCCTTCCAACCCCTAACTTTCTATGATTCTATAATACTGGAGAGGAGTTTGTACAAGAGCTTCACAGATTTCATTGAAACTTAATTCACAAAAAGACTAGCTCTTAGCTGTTTGTTCTTTTGCCAGTACCAGCCTTCATTAGCTCTGGCCAAAACACTTGTCATTCTCTTCTATAAAATAGAATATCTGTGTCCCAGATGGATGTTTTTGCTGCCTCTCAAACACTTATTCAAATGTGAATGTAGCTGACTAGAACTGTGTATTTCATATTTGTCCTTCTATTGCCTTTTCAAGAGTGCCAGGAACAGCCTCTGGCAGTGTCTGCTTTTTCCACAGCTCCCTCACAATGATTTCTTGTCGTCCTATGGTTAAAACACATATCCTGGAGGAAGCTGGGCTCAAGACTGAATGAAGATGGGAAAACAGGGGCACAGCTACCTGAGATGGGAGGTTCATCAAGGAGACTGGTTTTATGTCAGAGACTGTTCCTTACTGCAGCACTGTTCTGATTAACTTGCTGATGAAAAAGTCATTCACCACAGGTCTTGATGCAACGACCCCCAAGACTAGCGGGATGCTTTGCCTGGAAGAGCTAGGATTGTGGCAAATCACAGAGACCTTTTGGTCAGGTCTGAAATATGGCCACATCCATCCTGGGTATCTAATGATCTGGACATCATCATAGGAAGACATGGTCTGCTGCTTGCTAATGTACTGCTCTCCCCTTAGCTCTGAGTAACACAGCCAAAGCCACCTGGGATATGTTTATACTTACTGGCATAAAAGTGTAAAATGAAATTTTTTATTAGAAAATATAATGACTATAGCCTGTTTCCTTGAAGGATATCATGATTTGTCTTCTCGTTCAGAATTATACAGAACAAAAAGCTAGCAAAGAAGCACAATACTGCATTTCTTGCTCCAGCCTATTTTTTTGAGTATTCTAAGTGGTTATCAATAATGCATGTATTTTGTTACAGATTACATTCTTCAATTTGTTTAAATTCAGATCACTTTCACTGATTTTTTTCAGCTCGCAGAATTTGTAGCTTTATGCAGCCTCTGCAGAAATCTAAAGACAGCTTTTCAGTCCAGAAGAGTTCTTATCAAAGGAAAAATTTAGACAGAACTTCCCAGTAAGTGAGATCTTGCATCCATTTATTCCCCTCATGGCACAGATTTTTCCTCTCTCAGCTGCAAGTGGAAAAGCAATTGCAACACACTGAGCACTGCGGAATCAAAAAAAAGGTTTCCTGTTAAAAATGGTGACAGAGGAGTCTGCCCTCAAAGTTTTATGATGGGACAAGATTTTAGGAGTTCAGTTATTGGCATGTGCTGTGTGTTCACCAAACACATGGGATCAATAAAATCTTCTAAATATATTCCTACCTCACTTCTGTAGCCACACATCAAGATTTAGGGGCTCATATATAAGTAAATTTATTCAATACCAACAATCTTGAAAAAAAAAAGAAAAGGGACTGCTAAATAAAACATGAGGAATAGAAGAGACAAAACGGTGTGTACAAGACTGAGGAGACAAAATAAACATACCCAAGGAGGTGAAAAGACAGCAAGTGTTACCAGAATTGGGAAATGAGCAGTGCTGGTAGAGCAGGTGGGAAGAGTACATTTGCATTCAGGTTAGGTAATAGTTTAGTCCCTTAGGAGCTGATGGTACCTGAAAAGTCTGTGCCAGAGGAATTGTTTCTTCCTGTGTTTGGACAGTAATTCTAGCTATCACAACTTTTCATTGTCACAAAAGCTTTGATTTGAATATGCCAGTGTATCAGGTTGAAGTAAGGTATTTGCATTAAGGGCAGTTTGATGCTATCCTGTGGTGCACTGTATTCCTGTACTGTCTTATTTCAGCTGCAGCTAGGACATGCTCACTGCCCTGTCTGATAAGCTGCAGTCCCCAATAGGGCCTTCATGGCCTACAGCCCATCTTGATGAAGGACTTCAGTACATCAGAGGATTTGTAGTTTGGGCTTCTGGGCTCTTGTATTGGGCTCCATAAAAAGGGTGAAGGACTTGGGTCTTTTCTGTCTGAAGAAAATAAGACCGAGGAGAGATCTTGTCAATGCTTACAAATACTTAAAGGATTTATTTCAGAAAGATAGGTACAGTCTTTTTTCAGTGGTGCCCAGTGACAGTACCAGAGGTAAGGGGAACAAACCTGAACACAGGAAGTTCCATCTAAACATGAGGAGGAACTTCTCCACTTTGAGAGTAGCAGAGCACTGAAACAGGCTGCCCAGAGATGTGGTGGAGTCTCCATCTCTGGAGACTTTCAAAAGACCCCTAGGAGCCACCCTGTGCACAATGTTCCAGGTGAGCCTGCCCTGGCAGGGGCTTGGACCAGATGATCGCCAGCCCCTAACATTGTGTGCTTCTGTAATTTACTGGCTAGTGTTTGGGAATTTACAGACATGTTTTATCTGAATTTTCCTTTTTACTTTTATTTCCTTAGCACAGTTTTTAAATTTTGCTGTTACACTTATTCTTCCCTGATTATTAATAGTATTTGTCTCTTTTATTTCTCTGCCTATCACATCTTTCTGCTTCTTGAGTCTCATTTGCACTGTTCTTCTCCCACCTTTTCCTTCATAATCACTTTTTTCTGAATTCCAGCTGCCTTCTTCACAACTTGATTTTGTCCCATTATGGTCCATCTCTTGTTTATTTCCCTCCCATGTGTGTGCCAGGACATTTTGACACTGAAGGCTTTGTTCCAGCATAATTGTTATAAACAGAACTGCCTACTTTGCAAGTTAATGTTCTTAATGTCTGCTATGTCTACATTGGAAGTTGGTGCACTGTGAGTTCACATCCTAATTTACAACAAATTTACCACACAGAAAACAAGCCTTAGGCTCATAAGCTTCAAGATAGTTTTCAAAATGTTACACATTGTGCTTTCTAGTTTATAGCCTTACAGCTTAAAAAAAAAAAAAAATAAAGAAAAAAGTAGTAAAACATCTTTTCAGTTTTTTAGTATTAAATTTTTTTAAGTTCTGTGAAATTATAGCATTTCTGAACTTTTGATTCTTTTTTTTTAAAAAATGTTCTCCATGAAAATGCTTGATTATATTCAAGATGAGTGCAAAATATGTTAAATGTTTTAATCCTTTCAAGAAATCGCTTGTAATTCTGAGCGCATGCTAGTATTTTTCAAATATGTGATGTTTATATTTGCAGGACACAAATTTCTCCAATAAAAGTTGTGTAAGAAATGAGACTCAGACATGTACAGCTTCCTATTTTTATTAGATGTACAGCTTGGTTTATCATGAGAGCTGCTACATAAACTGCATATGCTAGTTGTGGTATGCACCCCTGTTTTTAGGTGGCTGTGTGGGAATGGCTATGTTGAATGCAGTTGTCTTCATTTTTCCTTTTGGAAAAGCCTGTCTGCCTGGCCCTGGAGTACCTAATGCAATGGAACATACTATGCCTGCTATAGAAATCCAAATTAAGGAAGGTTTCATGAAATACCCTTCTTCTACATCTTCCTGTGGGATTGAACTTGTATGGCAAGCTGAAGCCCAAAGACTGAACTTGTATTTGAACTTCACAGGTAAGGTCAATGTCTCAAATTGAGGCTAGTGATCTAATCAGACTTTTAGTTCTGTCAGATAAAAAGTTATTAGATATCACTCTGCGTCTTGCAAAAAGTTTAAACAAAAATAGGAATAGGGCCTGTACACATTTCTTACCTAAAAGCTAAACAGATTCTTCTTCCCTGCTCTCTTTTTTGGTCCCTCCACAGACTGCTCCTGCCATCTAAATGTACATCCTTGCCTGGTAAACTCCTTGCTTTTCTTTGTGGCTGTGAGCTACAAATCATGATAAAGAATGCAGTTCCTGGTTCATCACTGCCTTTAAATTATTCATATTACAAATATTCTAATTGGTTTAGATTTATGCTCTATTGCTTCATTTGTTTACTTTTATAAGATTTTTTGTCAGTGTGCACTATGCTTGGCAAAAATTCTTTCCTCCTGGATTCATAACATGGTTTAGTCATAGTTAGAAAATTAAAATCTCAGTGAAGCTTTAAGTAATCTGAATCTCAATAAACAAAACCGATGTTGATATTTTCTTTCTTCCAATTTGTGTCTAAACAAGCTTGGTTTTCCATTGTCAATCAGTTAATTTTTCTTTTTGTTTCTTAAGAATGAGGATGCATACTCTGGGGCCTAAAGCTCCAGGGTAGTCTTTTTTTAATACTTATTCATATAATTATTTTCATTGTGCATTTGGAAAAGTGATGCTGTAATCTGCCCAAGTATATCAATAAATTTGAATCAATGTCTTCAAACCCAAGGGCTTAAAAGGAAACCCTGAGTTCTTAGAGCCTTGGGCATCTCATGAAATTCAAGTGCTAGTATGCTTAATGAAATCTTTAAAGGGAAGGTAAGCATAAGACATAGTTGTTCAGTATTTTACTCTTTAGCAGTTTTACACTATTAGGAACACTGGTTAACTATTCCACAGTAAAATCTGAGTTAATTTTTATGTATTTATAGGAAGGTATATAAAGTAATACATTTAAGTATAATAAAATATTATATAAATGTACTGATAGTAAAATCCATCGTTCTTGTTACTTCAAAACTAACTTACCATTAAACATAAAGCCATGTATTTATTGGCCTAGATATCCCTATAAAATCAGTTGACTACGACTTATATTACAATTTACAGACTTGTCAGTATACACAAATGGCAAGTTCAGTGATAGGATGCACATTTCCTCATGCTTCACCTGTGCCTGGGATCAAGTATTAAAAATCACAAAATTCAGCTTGGCTGGGCCCTAAGAGGTTACCCCAGCCAGCTTCCCACTCAAAGCAGGGTCAATATTGATTTCAGAATGGCTTTCTTAGGCCTTTATGCAGATGGCTCTTGAAAACCTCCAAGGAACACTCTACAACTTGTCTCTGCAACCTCCTCCAATGTTCTGCTATCTTTTAGTAATTTTCTTTTCTTTTATCTGGTTGAAACCTCCCCTGTTTCAATTCAGGATCTTGACTGTCATCATAATCTCCTTGCAGGCAATGGGAGGTTGGTGTCAGATCTCCTCAGAAAAGCTCTGCTTCCTGAGCTTCTCCTCAAAGGGCAAGTGATTCAGCCTTCTGATTCTTTGCAGTCAGCATTTGCCCCAGTTTACCAATGTCTTTCTGGTAGTAGGAGGCATGTATGGATGAAGAGTTTCCAAGAGGCTCCATATTTGATAAGCTTCCACTAGTAGTAGCTCCCTTTCTTGAACCCCATCTCTAGACAAAAAGCCCTGGGAGGTGTTGTTGAAGACCAATACAAAGAGAAGAAGTTGAATACCTCAGCTTTAAATATATCTGCTGTCATTAAACTGCCTACCCCACTAAGCAATGGGTCCATGTTTTCCTAGATAATACTGCTATTAAAAGAGATAGAAACACTTCTTGTTGCCCTTGTTCCTCATTGGTTTCAAGTCTGGTTGAGCTTTGGCTTTTCCAAAACCATCCCAGCATGACCAGAGGATTCCTTTACATTATTTTGCTTTCAGCTTGATTCCAACTTCTGTAGATAGTCAGCTTGCACTGGAGCTCAGTCTCTGTTTCATAAAGCCAGTCTGTTACAAATAATTTTTTTTTTTTTCCTAACATCAGATAGGAACGGGTTGTCTTGAAAGTCCTGATAGTTCACTTGAGGTCTAGTGGCACTAGAGGCACTAGTGAGCTGTCTCTCAAGGTGTCTCCCAGTTTTCTTGATCCATATCATTGGTTTTCACCCTTCAATTAATCTCTGGGTTTTAAAGCCTGATAGTTAGTAGCTTGTCTTGTCTGATTCCCCTTGAGGCTACTCAGAGTGATTCCTCTTCACCCAAATTGTTTCTTGTCCCCCTCAGTGCCTCATCTGTTATGTATACATTGGATCTTATAAACCTTGATACTTCTTCCATCAGCTCAGAGGATGGTTTTCTCCCAAGATTCTTATTTTGCTTATTTTTTTTTAAAGAGTGTTTATCTTTCATTCTATGGCTTAATAATGGAAGATGGAAAGCACTCTTTTGTAATCTCCCATTCTCTGAAGAAATCCATTGCAGCCACAGGGAGTGAAAATCTATCTTAAAGAAAAAACAAACAAAAAAAGCTAATTCAAGTGATTAGAATGTATATTTGTCATGCTTTAAAAAAAATCCTTCTTTGTGAAAGATTATAAAGGTAATGCTAAAAGAAATAAATTGGCTCTGGCAATATGGATGTTTTACTCAAGCCTGCTGATACTTTGGAATTTTTCATTATCATTTCTTCTTTGGCTTTTGTTTATATGAAATTTTTACTCTTCCCCCCACATCTTGTTGCTGACTGAGCATATGCCAACCTTCTGTGCCATTTTTCCTTTGAGAATAGAGAAATTATTTTTATACTCTTATACAACTCTGAACAGAAATAAGAAATGTCAGTTTTGGCTACTCTTACTTACTTGGTTAAGGTAGTTTCATGATTCAGGCCTATCTGAGAACAGCTTCAGATGGCTGAGGTACTCAGTAAGCTCTGTAGGGGCACTGATTAGAACAAGAACGAAGGATTTTTGAACATTTATAATTAATCTGCAACTCTCTTTAATCTCAAATTGCACTCCATTTCATGCTGCCAGCAGCACAACTGAGGAAACATGAAATTTAGTGAGAGAGAAGTTGACCAATGAATTTGGGTAAAGGGTGACTTCACGGAGAACTGAAACTTTCAGCAAAATAGACTGATCTTTATGAAATTATGTTTTTTGGATTTAGAGAGCAACTTATGTTTCTGTAGGAAAAAAAAAAGTGACAGCATGTAAATTACTTCTTTCTTGAGTAGACACATTGCTGTCTTCATGTTGGCTTGCTTCATTTGAAGTTCCTTTAGTACTTTTTTTGCGTGGCTAACTTGATATAGGCTGTGCAGGTGAAGTTCTTATTATTACTTTCTGGTCTGTAAACACCTAGCTCCTTTCCCAGTAGCAGACTATAGCATCTATCATTCTACAGGTAAAAATCTCTTTCTCAGACCGGTGGGGCTGTGTAACGCAATGGATGACATTACTTCTAAAACTGAGTTAGCATAAAGGTAGGGTGGGATGTTCAAAGGAAATGTTATTTAGTTTGGATTGTTCCAATCCAGCCCTTTCCAATTCAAAGTTGATACAAAAATGTACACATATAATAAGTATGCAAAACACACAGGGAAATGAAGTAATCTATTTTTTACTATACAAGAAGAAAACTGCTCTATAATCCAGGCTCAAGAGGCAGCAAATCAGTGTTCCTCTTTTTTCATGAAGAGCATTTGAAACCTTTTTAGATGGCATTTAAGTGCTTATTTTTCTCTTCCTTACCTGTCCTTTTCATATCTGATTAGAAAACCTTTTTTTTTTTTTTAATAACTTTTCCACACTCTCACAGTGTGGACATATTTTGGTTCATGAGAGATGACATTAAAACAATAACATTTTATTTCACTTACAGTAAAAAATAAGGTTGAAGTGCTCACCCAGAAGTCATATGTAATCCCTGTTCCACCAAAACAGAGCTGGATGGCCATTTTGTTAAACGTTAATAGTTCCATTATTCCTCTTCCCCCAGTTTGACTATTAGGGAACTACACTAGCATTTAATATGTACACCATCTTTTTTTAAAATCCCAGAATAGAAATATAAAATTAACAGCAAGAAGTTTTAACACGCCGCCAAAGCTGCTTTGCCAACTGACAATAAAGATGAATATACTTCTTTCCTGGAAACAAACTCTTAAAATACCCACTTTCATATCTGAAAAAACTTCTATGTAAGAAAACAACACAGGAGGATAATGGCCTTCCAAAGTTTTATATTGATACTATGGTTTAGTTGCAGCTATCCAATTTTATTCTGTCAGCACTTGATTTTGTTATCTAGAATAAGCATTTTCAAACTGCATATAATACCAGGCTGTCTTATGAATCACATGTTTATAAATGGGTGTGAGCCCCATTTATACTGGTTTCAAGCTACTGTGCCTGTACACATACTTGAATTTACACCAGAGCCATGAACCATGTGGCACCAAGAGCAATCCTACATACTAGGCTACATATCTCCTTAAGGAAAGTAATGCATAGAACCTGTATTCCCTAGGATACCTGTTCTTAACATACTTGCTGACTGCAGCTGCCCTACACCCAGACCTCTGTGGTACAGGGCAGAGGCTCTCTCTCACAGCTGTCTATCAAGCCCAAAGCACTGAAGGCTCTAAACCCTAATGGAGTTATTTAAACTTGCTGCGACTAAACTGCTTAGATGCAGCTGCAAAATGTGTTGCATTACAATGGAGAAAGAGCTTGGGGCTTTACAGCCAGAGCTGGGTTTTGGTTTTGGTGGGTTTTTTTGGTTTGGTTTGGTTTTATTTTTTTTTTAATCTGTTAACTGAGAGCTCAATACCCTACTGGCTTTTATATATCTGTCTTCTTCTCCGTCATGCTCATGAGCTCCATTTCTTGAGGGATGAGCAGAAAAATATATGTTCTTTAGCAAATGTTTGGCAATTGACACTAATAAGGACCACAGGGAAACGTGTCTGGTCTTTCTCTTAATCCCCAGTGTGAGGACTTGGATATTCTTTTGGAAGCAGTGCCAAGTAGCTTGCAGAACTCTCAGCTGATGTTAAGTACACCTTCAGAGTTCATGAACCAGGTTACAATTTGTCAGTGTAAACCAATTTTATATATGTAGAGAGAGAGATTTTTTTTGAGTAAAAAAGGTTGAGCAAGTATGTTATTAAGCTAATTTATTACAATGTTATTGAGGTAGTTAAAGATGGAATAATATGGCCATCAAATTGCAATGTGTTGTCTTTAGTTTGATCACTGTACCAATTTTAATTCTTTGCCAAGGGAAGCTACTTAATATGGGTAGAACATTTATTCCTGTCACATTAAGAATAGTGCTTTCCCAAAGATTTAACCTCAGCCAAGGTTGACAGGTTTTGAAAACAATCACTCTTTATTGGAAGAGACTTTCTGGAAGTCAGACTTTAACAAACATAAGAATACCTTGATTAGTAAATTAGAGTAACAATGAGAGTTTACTCAGGATTTTTAATTTAAGTAGTTTTTGGCAGGCCTTTGAGACATGACTTAGTGCCTCTATATTCAAAGACATGGATCTGTGACAGTTTTCTTTCTTTTGATCCCAAATTTTCTTATGTGCACAAAGATTAGTGCAGGGAAATGCAGAGTTTGGGGTGTTATGAATAGCAGAATCAAGTCACTCCATTTTCTTCTATATTCCTTTTTTCTTTTGGAATTTTCTTTTTCCCCTGATCAAGAGCAGTATTTGTGGCTTCTGCGCTAACTGAGTGAATCCACGAGTCCAGAATAGTCTCTGCAGACAAATTCCTTTGGTGGAACAGTTCATGCTAATGTTAATGTGGGAAGCCTCATCACTCAATAAACCTCCATTTTAGCAAATAGACTGATGATATTTTTAAAAGTAAGTGTGGTGGGTTTGACCTTGGCTGGACACCTGATGACCACTAAACCACTGTATTGCTCCCCGTCCTTAGCTGGTCAGGAGAAAGTACAACAAAAAGGTCATGGGTCTGGATAAGGACAGAGAGATCTCTCACCAGTTACTGTCACCTGCAAAATGGACTGGACTCAAGAAATTTAACTTGTTTTACCAAGCAAATCAGAGCAGAGTAAAATAGAAATTGTTGTCAGTTCATCTCACATTGTCTCTGGCTCTCCTTCGTCTTCATATTCTTCACTTCCAGAATGAGGTCACTCCTATGGGAGACAGTGCTCTATCAGCTTCTCCATCATGAGTCCTTCCCACAGGATGCAGTTCTTCACAAACTGCTTAAGCATGGGCCCCTTCCACAGGGTTCAGTCCTTTAAGAACTAGTGCCATGGCTTCACAGGCCTCCTTCAGGTGTGTCCACCTGCTCTGGCTTGGGGTCCTCCCCAGGCTTCAGGGTGGAAATCTGCTCTACTGTTAACCTCTGTGGGCTTCAGGGGAACAGCCTGCAGGGATGTGGGTGGTGGCCAAGTTAATGTGGGTGATAAGGAAGGAATGTGCTAATGAAGTACCTTGTTTCCAAAAGGGATGGTGGAAAACTACCAAAAAACAGTGGAAAACCACCAGAGACATTGTTGGGAGAAACCTGAGAGGATCCTTGGGAGGACCCTGGGGGAATGGCTAAGAGTATAAATAGGACCCTCAGATTAATAAAGTTTGTCTCAGTAAGGGAAACTTGGGAGTTTCCCAACCACACAGGAGAATCATTGCTCCAACACCTGGAGCACCTCCTCCTCCTTCTTTACTGACATTTTCTGCAGAGTTGGTGCTTTCACATACTGTCTCTCATCTCTCCTGGTTGCTATTCTGCAGCTTTTTGCATTTTCTTAAACAAGTTATCATAGAGGCACTTCCACCATTGCTGATGGGCTCAGCCTTGGCCAGCATTGGGTCCATTTTGGATCTGGCTGCCATTGGCTCTATTTGTCATGGGGGAAGCTTCTAGTAGCTTCTCACAGAAGTCAATCCATGTAACCTGCTCCCCTGCTCCCCACACCCCTACCTAAAAGTTGCCACAAAAACCCAGTACAACAAGAAAGATTAAAGATGTCAGTAGTTATTTTTGAGAAGGCTATTTCCTGCCTGGATGAGAGAATGAACCCTACAATCAGCAAAACTGTGTTGTTTGTGTTGATTTGGTTTGGTTTTGTATAAAGTACCAAATTGCCTTATCTGTTTGTATTTCTCCCATAGAAATTTCTTTACTCATTCAGTGTTTCTTGAAATACTTGTGACCATTTTAGTTATTAAAGACTAGGGGAACTAATATGAAACCTTAAGCACTGACAGAAAGGCAAGAGTAAGTTCATTGAAACCATGTAAAATGTGAGTTACATTTATATAAAAATAAATTCTCATTTGAAATCAATTCTCTGGAAGTGGCCTCAGAGTCAAGTAAATGACAGACCTCCCATAAACTCAACTCTCTCAAAAGTGGCTCAGCTCTGCAAACTTTTGTCAAATAAGCTCCAACATTAAAAAAAAAAACACAAAGCAACAAAACCACACTAAAAACAAACAAAAAACCCAAGAAAACCAAACGAAAAACCACCAACACCACCAAAAATATTCAGGAGTCCCAAATGAACTAACCTTCAGAACAGAAATGTTCTACTTTTATAAGATTTTGTGTGAGCAGTACTACTGGGTGATATTTCGAATAGTGTTTTGAAATAATTTGACAAGTTCATCTAAATCTTTTATTGAGCAGAGAATCTTCTGGACAACAAATGGATGTCCTTGGAAAAAAAAGGCGCTCAACATCTGGAGTTGTAACCCCAGAAGTACTGCTCATGCTGCAATTGAGAGTTAGTGATAGTAAAAGCAAGAGGAGAAGCAGACTTGTAGTGTAGTCAGCAGAGGTGATGTCTGTGAAGAAACACAGCTTGAAATCTTAGCATTACCTGACTGAGAAGCAGATAAATTTATGGCATTAAAGGTTTGCAAGAAGGGGATTATGATGCGAGAAGGCTGGAGGCTTCACTCTGCATTAAACAAACCATGAAAGTTTAGTGTCCTCCTTCACTTTTTCATCACCCTTTGCCTGTGGTTCCTTTTCAGTGAGTGCTCTGCCCTCTCCCCTGTAAGCCACTCTCTTGAGGACTGCTGCAGCACACTAATACAATTGGTAGCTGCATGGTTCATCCTGTAGAGCTCTACAACAGGCCCACAGTGGCAAAAAACCCTGTTTGCAATTATTGCCTTTCCTATAGATTTGACACAAATGTGGAAGAAAGAATTTCTCACACAAGTGCTCTATTCCTTAATGCAGTCCTCTTTTCAAAACGTGGTATTCTTTCTCTCTGTATATAAACAGCTGTTCTGGACAACATTTTTATTTTCTGACATAAATTGTAAAAACATCCATTAATACTGGCACAATAAAACACATACAGTCTATTTATTGTTCCTTCTTCAATTCTGTGACTAGAGCATAACAGAGCAAATTTGAAGGAGGTAAGCTAGTTAACATGTAAAATGCAACAAAAACCTTTTGTGTGATGGAACAGTAACTTGTAAATCCCCAAGGCCGTTCTTTTCTATTGCTTTAGCAAATAAGTGGTGCCAGGGTGTCTCATTCTTCCACCACTCTCCTGGCAACTTGAAATGAGGGATGTGCCAGGCAGTATGGCCTGAAAAATGCCAACCGGAAAAAGCAGATGCCAGATTTTTGGGCCACATGGAGTCCTGAGCTTCTCTAAAAAGTCAGATTTGCCATTATTCTGATCAGTATATACTAAACTAAACAAGCTGTGTCTATTTATACCTCAAAGTGTCATGAATTTTAATGAGAAAATTAATTGCCTCTGGATTATTTATTTTTTATTCCATCTTACACAAATCAAGCTTGTCTTATAAGTTAAATATTCAAAAAATGTTAATTTGCATATATTTTTCTGTACAAATTTGGGTGTACATATAGTGAGAGAGACAGAAGTACATAATGCCAAATACTATTAAAAAAAAATGTTGAATTAAATTGGGTAAATTCCAGCAGTAAATTTCACTGCTGGAATTGGCCCCGACTCAGAGTTTTTGAGTCTTTTGAGATGTACAGATTTCTCACTGGTGATATTAACTCGTTATTTCTGTATATACATATTTTTTTATTGATTTATTTTACAACTGCAGTAAATTGTATTGGCAAACCACAAAGTTCATGCATTTAGTTTGGGTTACAGGTAACCAGAAATCAGTCTTGTTCCAATTGTTTGAGTTGATCCTTGGTGGTCTGTTTTCAAAAGAGGATCTCACTACGTGTATTCACTTATGAATACACATCAGAGTAAGTGTAGACTTTACCTTTTCGGATTAATTAATTTTTAAAAAAGCACAACCCATTGTGGCATAGTTTGAGCCCACTATGCTTAAATTCTCTTGTGTCTGAGGAGGGAAAAAAATTCTGTTGTGTCCACTGCTATCTTCCCCATGTACACATTAGTCAGTGTCTAATGCAGAGTGAGCAATTGGGACAATACAATAGAGTTGAGACAAGGTAGGTGGAAATACAGTGGTTTGGGAGTTTTTTTGTTTGGTCCGCCCTCTCCACTGGTCAGTGGAAATACTCACCCATGCAGTTATTAACACTATAGTAGCCTTGAACTGCTATGCCTTCCAAACAAAGGTGTAAATATATTATTAAAAGGATTTAATAATGCAAGATTCTTGGGTCAGAAATGCTGCTATATTTCTTGATGGTTAAAGTTTTTTTCTGTTGCCCTGAATATTATTCCTTTTCTTCCCTTCATCCCCCTCTCCTTCTCCTCTGCCTTTTTCTTAGAAGCAAATTTTATGAAGTAGTGGAAAAAACTTGATTTGGAAAGGATGTTTAAAAAAGGTAGGGGGGAAGAACAAAATTTGGTACAACAGAGATTAGTATAGGCTAGCTAAGGGTTTTCCTTAGCTGCATTGTGTGCCTTTCTGCAGACATACTTTTAATTTCAATGTGAATTTAGTTATGATCTTGAAAATGCCTGTCCTGTTTAAGCTCCATTCAGAAGGCAACAGGGAATTGTTACAATGACTCATAAGGCATGGGATACCAATACTGAAATAAAAATGTGTTCTTCCAAATGCTATGTTTCAAGCAGTGATTCTGAATATCTACGACTGTTTTATGAAGCACAATATTTTTCTTTAATAAGGAGGTAATTGAAAAAAGGTTAGTTGGGCTTGAGAGAACAAATGCTGTTTCTCCTGGCTGGCACGGGATCATAAACATGTTTTTGACAAGGATTTAGAGAAAGCTGGGGCTGGATGAGGTCGTATAATAGGAGCTGGGCTTTCTGACCCCAAATACATATATCTGATGTGATGATTCTACACTTCAGGAACTGTCAGAAGAAAATCTCTTGGGTTATTTTTGTTACTGCTTTGACAGCAACTAGTGTCTTGAGGCACTTGGGAAGAAAAAGTGAACCTGACAGCACAGGAATGAATTGCCTCCATGACAGAAAGAAAGTGCTGTATGTAAGGAGGTAATACACAGACCGCAGGAGTGTGAACATAAATAAGAATGTATATGAGGACAGTATCTTTTTTATATTGAGTATCTTAGGGCATTATTTTTCCTTATATTTTTTTTCCCTGTCTTCTACTTCCTTCCTGTTATGAAGAAGTGTACTTTTTTCAAGCTTGCATGTTTGGTTTTTTTCAGTAGGTATTATTATGTATATATTCATTGTTCTATGTCTTTCTCACCGTTTTGCATACAAACCCCACACTGAAACAACCTCCTAATCCTACAGCATCTCATGATGTCCCCAGAATGTTTTTTTTTTAATGGATGACATGGACATCACCTTCACTAACACAACCCACCAGAGGCCTCAGAAAGCATAAGCTGTGTCTGCTCTAAACTCCTGAGGAAGCAATATTACAAGTTTAGTGGTTGACTTGTAAAGCTCTCTTATCACCCTGTACTTGTGTGCTTGGATTTTAGGATTGAAAGGCTCCTTGCTTTGGATTGAAAGGCTCCGTTTGATACACTGCTTGATTGCTTTAGTTCTGTAGGTGATGTGTAGAAAAAGGGCAAAATACTGAGAAAATGTTTTTCAAGTAATTAACAGGGATTATGGTTAAAATAGTCTCTATGCTTTTTTACTGCCTTTGTAGTAACTTTGATTTGCCTGTAGCTTATTCTTCAACATGGCTTTTGCTTTCATACCTTTAAAACATTTATTTCAAAACCAAAGCCTAAAAACAGGATTAATTTTACACTAGCAATTTTGCTATGACTTGTGAATCAGATTATTTTGTTGCTTTGTGAGCTAGTAGAAGGGTAAAAAAATGGAGATGATACTAGGTAGATTAAATACTTTCAAATACAGACTTATTTTTTAAAAGTTGTTTATGTATAGAAATAGAGGACTTTGAGAGGTGAAAGACAAATGTGAAATATGGGGGGAAAGAAAGGTATAATCTGATGTAGGACAGTGATTGCATTGAACAAATTTAAAAGACCTTTACTTCTGTTGTCCAGATCTTTGTAGTACCATGTTTCAAAAGCAACTTGTCTAAGAGTCCTTGGGCTGTTGGCCACAGATTTCATAAAAACATGAGCAGAAATTAGAGCTGAAGGTTGATTTTTGCTGTTGTGGGGACAAAAACAAGTCTCAGTTGTAAATAAAGGACCAGGTGTTTCTCACTGCCATAACTAAGATTTTCATCTTTTAGCCAAAAAACTACAATATTGAAAAGTCTTTCTTGACTTTTTATGCTGTTCAGCAAAAAGAACAGGTGAAGTTAGAGAGTGGAGGAAGAACAGAACAAGCACATGTGGTGTAGCAGCTCCATCAGTAGCACTTGGCCTGTCTTGGATATGGAAATTTAATTGAACAAACCACCTGAAGAAATTCAACCCACTAAGCTCTAAGTTTTATAATTTAGAAGAATAACTTTCTAATAACTACAAGGGCAGCAAGTTTACACAAGTCAGAAGTCAAAAATGGTTCCCCTCTGGAGTACAGAAGGATTCCTCTGACATCTCTCCACAATCTAGAAATTTTTCAGACATTAAGTTTGTAGAAGAAAATAAACTTACCCTCTTTTGAAGTCCTTGGGGCCATTATTTCCCTGTCTATCAGGAATCTGTGACAGCCTAGTACCTTTCTCCTATACCTGCCTTCTACAATTCAGAAGGAGCTTGCTTTTCAAGATAGGCAAATCATCTCATGCCAATGACTTTCTCTCTTTGTCTTTTTTTCTCTTTCCTCTACTTTTTGGATGGGGAATTTTTTTTTTTTATGGTTTAGTATTAATACTAGTACAGATGAGGGGGGATAAGCCTACACCATTAGGAATGACTGGATCCATTCAGATACCATTGCACTGGTTGGCATACCCATTGCAATCTAAAGATTACCTTCAGTTGCATAATTGTGTTCATCAGTCATAGCATCTAAAGTAATAACTTACCCACAAAACTACAGAACAGATTAGTCTTTCCTTCTCACCACCCCTAAGTCAAATGTTCACAATAAACCACAGCTGGTGCTTACAGAAACCCCTAAAGATCTTTGTAGCCTTTCCTGTTTCCCTTTCTAGATTGTTTTTCTTCTCTTTTGCTTTTCAAACCCACGTCAATGATGAAGAAAAAGAATGTCTCAATCTGAAGAGCCAAAGCTGTGCAAGGGCATTGAAGCAAGACCACATTATCTATGAATTGGCAGTGAGGGATGTACACTGCATACTTAATAGCATCTTCAGATTATCAGATTGATCACCTCTATGGTAACTTCTGTACAAACACATTATAAAGGAAGACAGTCCTATCCCTGAAGAAGATGAAACTGAAGGCTTGTCCTGTCTACGTTCTGTTCACTTTTCTTTGCCTCCTTTAATCAGGATTCTCCTGTTCCTATTCCCTCCTCTTCTGAGGCTCCTTACCATGAAAAGATCACTTCAGACAGCTTGATGTACTACTTCTTGCTCCATTGGAAATGCCTTAGTGTGGAGTTAGTTTGTTTTATTTAGGCTTCACCATGGCAGACCTCAAGCTGGGTGGAAAAAAAAATATTTCAGTGGGATATGGTGTAGTTTGAACAGCTGGTCTTACTTTGTGGTGGGCTGGGTTGCAGGATCTTTTGTTATGCTCTGAAAATTAAAACAAGTAAATCAGGAATAACGAATGGGTGTGCAAGCATGTAATGAGCTTAAAAAGGTCAAGCAACTCAAGAAGCAGGATATTGTCAAGATATTGCCTATTTGTAGGGTACACCTAGGCTGCAATTTCAATCATACCGGTGTCATAAGTAAAAAAAGTATAGTAGCGAGCACAGGTTGCCATTGCTGCAGCAGAGAAAGCTGCCAAAGTTTTGTCCTTAGAAAGCACATAATTGTTAATGAGTTTAGACGAGCGCTTTTAGGAATGAAGCCACTTTTGGCCTGGCTGAGTAGAATTGCACTGGACCAAATTCTTTAGTACAAATTTTTAAAAAAGACAATTTCTTTGCAATTTTCAAAGAGCAGTAAAGGAACAAATTTTGACTGACATGCTCAGTACCTATATTTTAGAGGATAGGAGACTACACATTAATAATATTTTCAGTGGTAAAAAATTTAATCCCAAAGCTAGTAACCAAAAGCTTCAGCTTTCAGGAAGTGAAGGAAAGATATAGCTGCTCACCTCTTGGCTTACAATTGCTTTTCAATTGAGATTATTGAGGAAAAAACCAAAAAAATATTTTAAAAATTTGAGTCTTTATTGTTTTGCAGTATTTATGCTAAATTCTGGGAACTACATTAAAAGCATCATGAGTATACTGAGTGCTGGAAACATTGCACACTAACATTTGAGTGTACTAAGGCAATATACAGCCTTGCCTTATATTATCAATTTATATTGTCAAGAACAGTACAACTTTAATATGCAAATCTTCATCTCCTTTTATCTCTGAGATGATCCTGTGACAATGATTTCCATGTAAGAAAGAGATCTCCACTGAACAGCACAGACTTGGAAGTGAAAGGTGATATTTGGGATTTAGGGTGCAGAATGGTCCAGTTAATGCATACAGCAGGAGCACTTTGTAGGAAGCAACAACAAAGAACCAAGCAGCTCATTTTGAGCTACTGTGTCAAGACAGTAGAGTAAAAAAACTCAAAACAAATAGGTAGTGAGGCAAGACGGAATTAAGGATATAATTCTTTTCTCTCCTTATGTTAGCCAGCTCAGAACCCTTTAAGCAGGTTTGCATGGCAATATAGCTGTATGCATATTTTAAGCTTGGAAAAAGGAATTCGTGGGAATTTTTATCATGTTCCATTTTCTCATTTTTCCCCTACAGCAAAAAAAGCTGATACGGAACTTTTTTTATTTAGGAATAAATGACACATTCAGGGTTAATAAAAATACATTAATTAAAACTTAATGATTTAGTAGATATTTTTTTGCACAAAATGATGTATTTTGGCTGATTTTTCCATTTCATTGATCATATTTGTTTTTTTTAGAACTAGGAGATAGTGTGTTTATGGGTAGCTATTTTGATTTTCTTAAAGATCACAAAATGTTATTTTCAAAACATTGTGTTCCTGCTGCCAGACTCTGAGTTATCCAGACATTCATGCTGCTCAGTTACCTGTAAATATAGTGGCCTAAGCACGTTTATTGTGTAGAGATGAATATGTCATCAAGAATGTCTTTCAGTAAAATACCAATTTTGGTTTTGCCTATGTTTCATTTTACTTCCTTCTGTTTACTATTGGTCAAGCTACTGCACTACTGTGGCTGTTCTTGTAAGGAACTGTGACAGCATTCTTTGAGCCAAAAAAAGAATAAATTACAGTTTCAGTCAATGGTTTTGACTGGATGAACTGAACTGGAGACCTTTGACATCTTGGAAAGAAGTTGCTGGGATACCAGTGCATCTATATAGGAAAACAACCTGACTCACTTAACAAGGATGTTGTATGTTAGCTATTGGTCTGTTATATGTAAAATAAATTTATCTGGATATATAATTCTTAATATCAGATTTTGAATAGCTGTGAGAATAACAGACTTAACTTCTGTCTAATTCTTCCATGTGCAACTAGAAATTAGATGAAAGAATTTTTTAAGACTATCACCTTCCTGTGTTTTCATGCTAGAAGTGAAAGTCAAATTTGGAAGTGATTTTTACTTGCCCTTAGATAACAGATTTATTGTGACTCATAATCTACTGTCCAGAAGTGAGTATTGTGAGATTTTTTGCTGAGAAAAATAGTATTTTGAAGGCAGAATCCTTCACCCATCAATAAAATTATTTCTTTCTTGACTGTAGAGGAATCAAACCTTGAGAAAAGTTCCAGGTAAAAACCTTCCTTGAAAGCAACAGCTGAGTAAATCTTGAAGTACTGCTTTAAACCGTTTAAAATCAAATTGAGTGACATACTTCAGAATGTATTTTGGAGAACAGTCTTATCTTGGCAAATAAATGAACCAGATACAATGAGGTTAACAGCAAGTCTTCTTTATCTGTAATATCCTATCCTTTTTTTTTCTTCTTCTTCCTTTTCATTTTTAGCAACTCCAGAGAAGTTGATTTGCTCAGGTCTTGGTCCTTTCAGTTCTCATCTAGAATTAAAAATAAGAAATGGAATATGCCAGTTGATGCCTCTGAAGATAGGATAGAAAAAAATGGAATTTATATAAAGACAGGCACATTTCAACTTTGAAGGAAAAAGAAATCCTTTTATTTTAGGGGAGCAACTTGTCCCCAGGCCTTAATTATGTAGTAATTCTTGCTATGTACTATCAGTGGCAGAATATCAATCTTTCATAGCAAGCTCAGTTCTAGCTTTAAGTGTATCTGGGGGAAACCATACTCTCACTTTGCCTACAATTCAGAGATAGTAGCAAAAGCAGAGTTTCACAGATACTGCTGCACTATAATATAGTTTTACTCAGTTGATGAGATTTTTTTTCTTGTAAGTTAATAACTTACCTAAGATGCCTAAATATCACTGTCACCTGAGGAAGATATATATATTACAGGTGGTGGATAGTGAATGTGGCTTAGAACCCAAAGAATAATACATACAACCAAGGGTCATTTTTTGGTGTGTGTATGGAGGCTGATATTTTATTAATTGTATTGAAAATTACTGGTTTTACAGTCTTCTCTGAAGTGAGAAACATGGCCTTAAGCTAAATCAAGAGACTGTTTGAATATTTTGGCAGTACATTTTTTCTGAAACAGATAGATGCAGTTAGTTGGCAAACACATGCTGCTGTAGCAAGTGAATTTGTAATCCCTCTCAAACTTGGAGTATGAACAGCAGTTGTAATTCAGGCCCCAAAGCAAATAATCTGAGTACATCCCCAACGACTTAAAAGTATCCTTTTTTTTCACTTTTACCTTTGTATAGTTGTGCTTTGGAGAGTAGATGGACCTGTTCTGTACATGTAGACTGTGCTTTGTCTTGTTATTTTGTATTCTGTTTGAAGAAAATAATATGAGATAAAGCTGATGAATCTGTGTAGCATTTTCCTTGAAAAATAGAAGTTATGGAAAAATCTACTGTCTCCAACTTGCTCTCAGTGCATCACTGGAAATGCTGATTCACTACCCAGAAAACAGTTAAGATGCTATTTTGTGATGCCCATTGTGTGTTTAGTGTCCGATACTCCTCAACAGCAGGCTAACACATAGTCAGGTAACATTTTTTGCAGCCCTGGAAGAGAAAGTTATTTCTTCATGTCAGATGAAACTTTTATTACCAACATATGCATGCTAGTGATCTATTAATTGATCTTTTCAAGAAAGCCATCTGTGAACAATACTTGATTTCCTCTAACTGCAGGAAAGAGATCTCAGCATGACTTTATAGATCCTCAGCTGCTTTTAATGTCTAGACTTATTCATAAGAATAGAGAGCAAGCTAGAAAGCAGGCCAGAAAATGTTTGTTTGATCGGGTTTTTTTTTAAGCTGTCACAATGGGAAAATCTGAAGATGTTTTCTCATAAGAATACCAACTTCAGCAAATAAAATGATGCTGATCTTGAAATATTGCAAGGATGCTTTGGAGGA
This sequence comes from Heliangelus exortis, assembly GCF_036169615.1. Lineage (NCBI taxonomy): Eukaryota > Metazoa > Chordata > Aves > Apodiformes > Trochilidae > Heliangelus > Heliangelus exortis. Next base: position 54,576,698 of record NC_092423.1, on the reverse strand, counting down.
GTTGCACCTTGAAATCTCTGTGTCCTCTTCCATTGCGAGTCAGATTTTGCAGGTATTTCCCATGATTTGTAAGCCTATCCCCTCTTCCCAGTGTCTCATGGCTGGAGAACTTGTTCTATAGAACAGACTGAGTGCTGAAACGGTTGAACTAAAACTCCTCTATAGCACAGTGGCAGCTTATTTGAGGCAAAATGCTATGAGTTTGGATGCTCTGTTCCTTTGTAAAGCCTCCTTTGGAAATGTTCCACAGACCATTTTTGCTGTCTTTATTAGGATGTAACAAGTATATTAAATTTGTTATCAGAATTAACTTTATTCAGAAAATAAACGTCACTTAAAAATGCTATCTTTTCTCACTTAAGTTTTATTTCACCTTATCTTGATTCTCAGGTTTACATTCTTCAAACTGATACATTTTTGTACAAAATGTGTATCTACTTAAATATTCTTATTTATTTAATTTTTAAAAATAGCAGCAGATGGATCCCTCATTGGTGTTTGCAAACAGCAATAATGTTTGTTGACAAATGAACAACATTGTCATCCAGAATTGCTGTTTATGATGAAATGCAGCCTTTAATATGAACTTACTCTTTACATTGAATAGTACCCTGGATTTCTGCAAAATACTCATAACTGAGATTTCTCTCCCTACTGGAAAAGACCACTTAATGCCTCCTCTATGTTTACCTCTGGATTGTATTTATCAGTGAAGGCACACGTGTATACACACACTAGAAGGTTTTTTATGACTTGCACAGTGACTCCCTCATACAGAGAGGAAAAGGCTCCTTTCAGCCTGACTGAATTTTAATTCTATTTCAGAGAAAAAGCAAATAGGAAACCATCAGTAAGACTCTGAGCAAGAGCATGTTGCAGGTATCCTAAGCATAATCTGTGCAGCTGTGGGTGGCACAGCCTAGGTTCAAGCTAAGCTAGACCAACCTGATTTGTCTCCTGTAACATTGCCTTTATCATTCAAAGACTTTATCAACTATAAAACTCTCAGGATAGAGTTTTCCATGCTGTGCATTTATGTCTGACTGCTTATTTCCAGCAATTCTTGTTGAAATCTTCAGCGTGGCACAGCTATTTATAGCATGATGATTAGGGCAAAATACAATGTTTACCCCACTTGAAAGAATAAATCTGAAAATAACTTTAAAAAATACCAGCAGTGTTTTCTTCTTCTCCCAGCCCACCAAATTCCATGTTTTAGTGCCAGTGTTTGAGGTGGTGGATCATTACCTGCAAATCTTCTATTTGTTTCCATAAAAAACAACCCATTTCTAGACAAGTCAAAAGCCTCTGAAAGAGACTTTCTGAGTACGATCAACAAAGGTTTTTCAACAGGGCACCAGATTTCTCCAGAGATTATTTGCCCTCATTAACATCCTGGCCCCCTCATGGGGCCTTCTTCATACATGACCATACTGCCTCAGACTATCTGGTGTCATGGTGACTGAAATGGATCCAAAATTGTGCCTAAAGTGAGGTGGAAGCAACTTCAGGAACTGAGGACTAAGGTGTGACCTCTCCTGTGCTTTCTATCTCTTAGCCATAAGGAAGAAGAGATTCAACTGAGATATGGAGGAGAGGTTTGAGATCAACTTACAAAAAGGTGGTGAAGGCAGGTGTGACTAAGGCCAGAAAAGGAAACCAGTGCAGAGAGCTCTCTAGAACGAAGATACCAGGAGCTGGGCTTAAAAAGAATCAGGTGGTTGTAGACACAAGATAGCATGTATTAGATGTTCACTGCATAGAGAAGATAAAGCTATTTTCAGAGTAATTTTAATTATTTGTTTGTATTTTTTCCTCCCACTTCAATGATCATTGAAATGTTCAGTGATACCTTAAACACCTCTTTTACACATGAGCAGCTTCTTATTCCTCTCCCACTCAATAAATATAGGAAGTAGCCTCAGCCTGTTGAGACCATCTCTAATCTTTTCCATTTTTCAGCAACAGAACAAAACTTTCCCCATCTCTGTATCTGGAACATGAGAGATGACATACTTGTGACAGTTTAGCTTCCTTCATAAGGTGAGGTCAGCTAGAAATTTCTTTTGTTGAATCACTTCACATAAATTTCTAATTCCATGCCATGCCAAAGGTGTGGTTTCCTTCTTGTCTTAAATGGATGTACATCTATTTTTTATTGGACAGCAAAAGACCCCCATCTCTTTTCTTGCTGTTCAGATGACTTGCCTACAATATTATCTTTCCCATGTCTTTCTGCTGCTTTTATAAAGTCATTCTTTCCATTGATTCCAAGTTTTTGTGTGTGTTCCTGCCACATTAGAGACTCAGAATAATTTATTCACATATATTATTCCTCTGTCAACTTCCCTAATTGCTCATTCAGACCAATCTAAGCATTTCTTATATGGAGTCTCTTTTTCATCTGGCATATATGGTTATTCCTTGTCCCTTTTAGGAAGAAAAGAATAATTTGTCTGCATTTTCTTCAAGTGCCCCCAGCCAATCAAAATCTGCTGTCTTGATTTTCCATACAGTATTTTTGAGCCTGTAGACAGTTTTGGGGTCTGAGCTTCCCTATGAACTTTTCTATTCAACTTAAGCATTTTAACATGCTGCATCTTTTTTGTACTTATTTTTCACCCAGTATTCGCTATGCATGTACATTGGATAATGCAAAATATTTTTTTCTACAAGTCTGATTGCTTCTTTTTGCTAGGTCTGTGCAATATGTCCCATTTTCAAGCATGCAGTATTAAGGAAATAGACTTTCTGCATTCTCTAATGGCAATGCTCAATGTCATATTTGTGAGACTGCACCTTAGCTGATGAGGAGCCCAATGGAAATCCCTTTCAGGCAAGTCTGCCTTCAATGGCCCTGACTCCAGTGTGGGGGGGGGGAGGGGTGGAAACACCTTTATTGTACTTACACTAATGACTTTATCTCTCTCGATTCTTTCCTTTCTTTGCCACTTTCTCACTCTTTTCTCCCTCATATTTCTCTCTCTCTCTCTCAGTGTATCTTCTCTTTTTCCTCTCTCCCTCTTTTGCCTGGCAACATATCTGCCATACCTTCACAGGGTTCTATCATTTTGCTTGTGCCAATTGTCAAATAAAAATTTATGCTTGCACCGGACCCTTGCTGGTTGGACTTTGTTCTTACAGATCAAAACAAAAAAATAATGTTAACTTTAGACCATAACAGTCTTAAACAATGACCTTCAATAACAAAAAAAAAATTCAGATAAATGTCTTTGCTTACAGCCTCACATGATGAGGAGGCATGTGGATCTTTTAAAACCGTGTAATAATTGTTGAACGGGTGGAGTGGCCTAAAATAGCTGGGGCTAAAAATCCAAGAAGGTCTCTTCTCAGGCATTTCATATTGTGAAGTAAATGGAAAAAAGAGTGCTTATAAATTGAAGATACTGCTAGCTGATAGTCAGGTTTATTTCAGGAGGTGATAATAAAATTTTAGCTTAGCTAATCTAGGTCATTATTTGCAGTTGTCCTGAGAAAAATTATCACCACTATAAAGTTTACAGCTTTATAAAATAAGGCTGCAATCTGTTTTGTCTCCAGATGAAATGGGGGCACAGTTCTGGAAACAGTAAACCCAACTATTTTGATGTGTACATATTGAAATAAAAATTTGATATCCCAATTTTGTCCCTTCCCATGAAGTTTCTCTGCAGATATGTCTTGCATACAGATGGTTGTGTATTAATGGTCAAAGTGGAAAGGCACATTTTTTCAGGAAAAATTTACCTTGGTTGTTTTTAAGATGCACACATTATTTGTCTGTAAAGTATTCTCCACTGTATTATCTCTTCTTCAGAAGTCCTTATTAATCTAGCAAAGGGAACCATGAAAAGTTTTAAGCATCTTTTGCATATACTTTGATAAAACTCTGAGGTCTGTCTCTAAGATTTTGTTGAACAAACATACCTATAAAAATATTAGCAACTCTCGTGAAAACTCGTGTGTTTTTTTCCAATTAAGATTACATCCTTATTCTGAATGTTTCTGCCTGGCCTTGAAACATAAATATTAATCAATTGTTTTCGTCTGTATTTGTTAAAAATGTGTAACTTCTTCAAATCAAAAAATATATTCAATTACTTTTTTTTTCATAGAATCATGGAATGGTTTGGGCTGGAAGGGACATTTATAGGTCATAAGCATTTATAGGTCATAAGCAGGGACATCTTTTACCAGACCAGGTTGCTCAGATGCCTATCCAGCCTGACCTCAAAAGTTTCCAGGGATGGAGCACCTTCAGTCTCTCTGGAAAATATGCTTTACCTCAGTTAAACTAGAAACGCATGCTCCTAGGACACTGAGCAACCATCAAAAAAAGAGGAAGAGTGCAGGTCTTACACAGCAGTAGGCAGTTCAGAAGGAACGTGCCTGGTCTATCATTTTCCTCCTTTACTTCTGTCCTTCAGACCAATACAGTCAACTGTGTGTCAGACAGCTTCACCTAGTTAAATGATGTCATATTCTGTTACACTTCTCACATAACAGGATCAGAGAATGATATGAAACAAATCTAATCACCTATGAAATGTGAGTTTGATAGCATTGAAGAGGATTAAATTACATGCTCCAGACACTAATTGGGTGGAGTTGGGTTTAAGGACTGATGTGGCACCTTCTCATCTGGTGTCTAGCTCATCTAGCTCTAATGAGAAATACTGAAATTATAACAGCACTAAAGCCAGAAGGCAGAAATGTGATGCCAGACTTCCTTCTTGCTTCCCAAGAGTTCAGGATGTTGAGGTCTGCCAATGGAGGTGCCTGGCTTGGGGCTGGCAAGGCAAATTGGGTCTCCCTTGCAGGCAGGCACCTTCCTGCCTCAGCCAGGCGCCTGATGTGAGGGACAGGGCAGTGCCCTTAAAGCCAAAGGAAATACAAGCTGTTATCAACTCCATTTTTGGCACAAGTGGTCAGTGCCTCTTTGCTCAATGGCTATTGAAACGAATAGTGCTGAGGCTATGAGAAGCTTTTAGGTGAAAAAATACTGACCTGGCTTTCAACCTGGCAAACTCTTAATGCTGCAGCCAGCTGCGCTGCGGATGAAATGCGCCCATGAAGATTACAAATAAAGCAAGGGCAAGCATACAGTGTTCAGGCCAATGGGCTCTCAGGAATTCTGTGGGCAACAGCCCTATTCACAGCACAGTCTTATATTGCTTGCAATTTCTATCACCCACCTCCTAAGCTTCCACTTAAAGACCAACGGAAACATGAATTTGGATCCCAGTGGCTGCATTCAGATTGCAATGAGCAAAAAAGAGAAGCCTACTGATCAAGCTTTATTTATTTAAAAAAAAAAAAAAAAAAAAAAAAAGTGCAAACACAATGCTGAAGCATTGTCTTCATAGGTAATAAAAATTTTCTGTACTAAGTGCCTAGGCTTCATGTACTTAAGTACTCTACAGTTTGATATGTTTATAAAAAAAAAAAAAAAAAAAAAAAAAAAAAAAGGAGCACTAGCAAAATAATTTAGCCTTTAGCCTAGTTTGAATTTTAAAATAGCTTGATTTTTAGAAATAAGCATTTTAATAGTGAGGTTAGTTTTCGGATTTTGGTTTGGTTTGGTTTTTACTAACTGCTGACAAATACTGATGTCTTTTCTTGGGTGACACAAAAAGAACAAATTTGTGGCTAATTTCAACTTTGCATAGTGGGAATAATTTCAGTTTTTGGATATAACTACCATTTGGCTCAATGAGACTCAAACAGACATAGCTATTCATAATTCCTGGAGGGAAAACAAGCTTCTATTTCAATAACACAGTGGCTTCATCTTCAGAATGATTTCTCAGGGCACGAAATATGCTTCACTCAAGTCTTAAACCTTGTTCACAACCAAGTAAAATCTCTAAGAAGAATTTTTCATTCTGATTTCTTACGGTTTCTTTTCCTCTTCAGTGGGTGTTAAATATCCTCAAGAAAACAACACATCATATCTTTGTGACCCATCAAGACCTGATGTTTTGGAAAATATAGTGAATGCCTACGCACCCACATGTGTTTTGTGTGAATATGGGCATATACCTGGTTGTAATTATTGAACTGTGGCTGCGTAAATAAGACCCTGTTTGTTAGCTCTTTGTTAAACTCTGGCAAGGCCACATTTATTTTGTATAAGGTGTACCTTAGCTAAGGTCATTCATTTAATCTTAAAGAAGATGCCTGTGTTGGTCTGTTCATCAGAAAACATCACAGCAGCCTTTGCACTGAGAATTGTGCAAAGCAACTAACATTCACCATTTGTGTGCAGCCTCTTGAACACATGGCAGCCCGGCAGCTTGCCTTCTGGAAGTCCAGAAACACCAGCAATTGCCCCAGCTGTTCTAACAAGGGGAGGAATTGAGCTTAATCTCCTCAAATTTTATTCTTCATCCTTCTCGGCCATCACCAAAAGGTGCAGGTGTTTTAGATTCCCTGGTACTGGAATTGCCAGTCCTCCTTCTCCTCTCCACCTGCTGTTTGTCATGGATTTCCACTGAGCGTCCCTGAAGAAAATCTTTACCATTCAGGGTGAACAAAACAGATGAGGGATCTGGCTGCAGAAACTTCTTCAGCCAGCTCCCATCTTGTTGATTTGTTTCAATATCCAGTCCTTTAAAAATTTACTTCTCAATATCCTTGTGCCATTCTTGTCACAAACAGTAGCACTGAAAGACTGCAGCCTGCTTTTTTTCTTGGCAAAAAAAGCTATGCTGGGCCTCACCTCATTTTTCATTTTAAGTGACACAGTCACTGGAAGCCCAGGAGAAGCATAAACTCCTTGAGGAGATGTGTAAGAAATAATTTATTTTTTAAAGTTAAACTTGGCAGTGAAGGTTCAGAAAGGCCTTAAGCTGCCTTATAAAACCCATGTCTTCTACTGAAAATGATCACAAGGGACTCACTTTTTAAAAGGTCAGATCGCTGGGATGGGAGATGCAGCGTTGTGTGGGATAGAGAGCTGTGCCACCCAGGAGACACCAGGATTAATGTGTTCTCCATTGTGACTCATAATAATCATATTTACTGTAAATGGTAAATATTTTTGCTCCTCAGAGTTAGTGCCACAGTTGGATATAAGTTTTTCATACAAGGAATATATGTCAGTGTAGGAATTTGGAGAGTTTAAAGGCTTCTGACAACTGTCAGTTCAGAAACCTGTGACAAGAGACATGAAAACAGTGATGATAAATCCACAGTAAGGGACAGCTTAACCTTTTGATCTTGAAATGTTTATATGTATTTTATTGTTTGACATAAACTTATACAAATTTACACATAGACAAGAACAAAGTATTGTGAAATAAAATTACTGTGCTGAGAATTAAATCAGAATTATTTTGTCTTCCTACAGAATACAAAAAAAAAAAAAAAAAAAAAAGGATGTAAACACATTGAACATTCCACTGACCTGTGCTGATATTTCGCATTCTATTGTCTACAAGAGTCTGTCACTTGTGCATCACATTCTTGTAGTTTACTTAAATTTTTAAAACTCACAGTTTTGGCTTTTTTACCTCTGTGAAATTCTTAACATGATGGGTGATGGGACCTGTAAGTAAAGCTCTCCACTGTAATGCAAAGATGCTTTCCGAGGGCCAGATTAATTTATTGGAATTTATTGCCAATCCACAGGCTTCTGTATTGTGTGAGCGGCCTTACGAGATCATTTTCTAACTGCAAACTACTTGATAGAAAGTACACTAGTCATCAGGAACTACTTGCTGTAAGACATTTTTTCACTGCTTGAATAGAGGGTGATGAATGTAAATGAGAATTTTGACAGGAATATTTATGGATGGATTTAATGATTGTTCTTTATTCATACATTATAATATTCTTCTACCATTAATGTAACCTGATGATAAGAAAATGTAGGCATAAAGTTTACTTGCTTCATATGTCATCACTGTAGTGTTACTGAAGTGATAGCTTGAGGCTCTTCTGAAACAAGTGATTCGTACTAAGTTCTGCCTCTGCACTATGATCGAGAGAAATAAAATAATACTTTTCATAGTTAAAGAAAAAAAAAAAAAAAAAAAAGGAAAGGAACCTGGAGACGTATCTGATTAACTACCTGTGAGGCTAAAGCTCTGTGCAAAAGAAAGCAAGCTCTTCCCTTAGTCCCACCACATTACTTTGCACAGTCTGCTGCTAGCAATGATGATGCAATTGTCTCCCAGTTTAGGTGGCGTTTCAGGCATGGCTTTAGGAATGCTTACTATTTAACCATCAGAACCCGCAAAAGGATATTTAGTGCTCTTCAACACCAGAAGGTATGACCGTAACTTAGCAAAGAAGATGTAGCTAGCACAGCACTCATGCACGTGAATGCTTTTTTTGGATTAGGCTTTAAATCATGACATATACTTGGAATTCAAAATCCAAGAATGCTTACAAATGTGAGGCCAGATTTTGACCCAGTTACTCAAGAGTGGTGCAAGTTTGCTCATGTGGGTAATTGTGAGCCTGGTAGAAGACAGCATTTATTCATGAAAAGGTGCAATTTCATCTCAGTGGAACTACTAGTTTAAGTGCCTCTCTCAAAAAGAACAACTTTCTTTGCTGAAATACATTTTTAAAGTACAGTTCTCTGAAGGATACAAATAGCCCTGAGAATACTGTTTTGGTCTTAAGATCTCTTGGTATATTTTATCTAAATTCATGATCAAAATGCCAAAACCAGTAAAGAAAAACAGCCCTGGGAGCTCCTTCATATTACTAACCAATATACTGTATTCTGGGGAGAAAAACTGCAAGGAGTGTAGAAGTTAAATTTCCATACAGGTCAGACTAAATCTATAAAGTTCTGTCATTTACACTCCTCATTATCTAGTCTCTAAGCCATGTTTTAATGAGCGCTGATTAATTGGGAACACAATGGTCATGCTGAAGTTCTCTGATTCCCCTTTGGAAAACAATGTTTCTGTTCTCTTAAATAAGTCAGAATAAAATAAATCTTTTTTTTTTTTTTTTTTTTTTTTTTTTGTTCTTATAAGCCTTGTAAGACTTTCATTTACAAATAAAAAAAGAAAGACAGAAATTAAAATTCCTGTAATACAATGTAATTTCTGGATTGTATGGGTAGTTTAAGTTCTGGTAAACAGTTAATGTATGCATTCAACAGATCATTCCTATAAAGAGCTGCCAGATCTGGAAAGAGAACACTTAGAAGCACAGGTGTGTTGATTTTTTTTTTTATCGGTTTGTTTGACATTATAGAGGCAGTGAATGAAGAAGGAAACTAATCTTAAAAATTATGTTAAAATGTAGAATTTAAATGCAGTGCCTGTAGTTTGTTGGAATAAGAGGACAGTGTGAATAATTTCCCTGCCTTAGTTAAAATCATACATTCTACATATTTTGATAGAGTAATATTAAAAGTCTTTAAATATGTATTTACCAGGAAATGGGGAAAAAATATGAGGATTCCTTGGATATGTGGTGAGAAGCAATTGTCTTTTTTCTTCCTGTTTTGTTTGCTTTTTATTTGAAAGGACATATGGTAGATAGAAGAACCTGTGAGGACAGTTGTATTGTGAATAGTTCTTTTTTAATAGATAGTTCAGAGATCCCTTTAGGGCTTTTAGGACTTTGATTCTTCATTCTTGCTCAAATAGTTCTATTTATTTTAATGAGTTCCTTTTTTGTTTTGCTTTTTTCCCTGTGTTTTGTATATACAGTCAAAAGGAATGGAAAAAAAAATATCTGTCGAACTCAGTTTGGATGGAGGTATGAATTTTCTCTTTTCCCTCCAGGGATAAACAGAGTAATGCCTCCAGTTTTGTAATACGTAAACTTTTGAAAGCATGCTATTCACCTTTTGTTTTTCTCAGACCAACCCATCCTATTTCCTTCAGCCACACCAACTCTGTTTAGTTAATGTTACAAAGTTGCTTCCAAACTTGGTGCTACACACACTCACATCTCTTCTTTTTCTTTTTTTATTTTTTAGGTAACTGCCTTTCCCAAAAATAACAGAACTGACCAGCCTTTTCATGTATTTGTCTCTCTGCATACCAGTGAAAGCACAGAGGAAGATTATTTTCTTGGAAAGCAGAAATATCTGCAGGATAAGAAATTGCTGCCTTCAAAGGAGAATGGGCAGTGTTTTATTAATGATCTTTTACTCCATATAGCAAGTACTTCTGTGGTGGGGGTGGATTAAATCTTAGTTGCCTGCCTAGAGCCAGATGCTAAATATAGAGCCTAGGCTGCCAAGACTGCATCCAATGTAGAGTGGGGAAGGGGCACGGCAAAGGGACTGTTTTGTGGTGGCTGGAACCAACCTTTTTAGAAAAAACAGATATCCCATGGGGCTTCACAACACCCGAAATGCCCAGGAACTCCATCAGCTGGGAATAAACTTTGCACCACATGGAGAGCGATTTTCCAAACACCTTGAACTGTCCCAGGTCTCCTCCTGCTGCCTCTGACAAAGTGACAGTCACAGTCTGTGGGGAGAAATATTCAATATCCTGTTGTGGTGAGGTGGCTTTGGCTAGGGGCTGAACACCCACCCAGCCACTCAGTCACTGTGGGATAGGGGAGAAAAAAGGCTCCTGGGTTGAGATAAAGGCAAGGAGTTCACATTCCAGTTACTGTCATGAACAAGAGATTTGACCTGGGAAAACTTAATTTTATTGTCATTTAAGACAGATTTGGGTATTGAGAAGTAGAAAGAGGCATTAAAACAACATCTTTCCTCCCCACTCCCATCTCCCAGGCTCAGCTGTGGAGCTGCTGGAACTGGCTAGAACCAGTTGGATGTCCTCACAGAGACCCCTCTACCAGCACCTGGGTACCTTCATCCAATAAACATACATAGCAGGAGAAAAAGCATTAATAGGGATTCCCAAAGGAAATGTGACAAGCAGATATGTGACAAATGATGCATTACATAGAAGCAGAAACTGTGTTAAAATAAATCACTGAAAGGTGCGTGAAGTTAGCACTAGTGGTAACGTGACCTTCCCTGAGATGCCTTGGAGACTACGTGAGAAAGCACATGATGAGTTTCCCTCATTAAAATAATGAAAATAGTCACTAAATATATTGATATTACAATAATATATAAATATATAAATATATAAATATATTGATATTACAGAATGTGATGTAGTGGATACCAGTAATTGTGCCTTATATAGTATTGCTAATGAGACAACTTGCAAAATGTTGCTTGATATACCTAATAAGTTAAAAATATTTGGAAATATTTTTTTCTCTTAAAATGAAAAAAAAAAAAAAAAAAAAAGAGAAAAAAAAAAAAAAAGAGAGAGAAGCTCTTCAGACTACCTGAAATACGAAGTGATACAGTATGGTTATTAGTGTAAAGCAAAAGCTTAATAAACTGTTGAGACAAAAAAAGCATATAGTAAAGAAAATCAGCTAAAAGAACCTTTATGAAAAGGGCAATGGAACTGATAGAAAGATTATGGCTTATCTCTTCAGGAGAGCTCATCTAAAAGCCATCTGTCAAATAAGAACTGAAAAGGGATGTGATAAGAGATCCTAGATCTGTCTGTTAGGATTTCTACACCTATTGTGTCGTATCACCTCACAATAATGAATAAAATCGTATTTTAAAACATGAAATTGCCATTTGCATTAAAAGATTCAATTACATTAGAGGAGACAATCTAAACAAATGGAGACTGAAAATATTTAGTTTAAGAAAACCTTAGTTTGCTAAAATTTTAGAAACAAGAAGGCCTCTGAAACACGTGTGGAAATGACAGTGCCTGATCATTTGGTTTGTTTTCAAACCTACAGACACAGCTTTCAAGATGGCTGTTTGCCATCATAACACACTGTATTGCTAAGAGAAAAATGCACATTTGGAAATGATAAATTTTGAAAGCCCCAGCCCCACACAAAGTGCATAATTGCTTGCTTATGTAACTATAATTTTTCTTACATTATATTCTGTCACTGCAATTATGTTATAGCATCTGACTACTTAAAAAATGAGATGTTGTTTTTCTATTATATATATATGTGTATATATATAATTATTATAATCCCTATCCCACAACAAAGTTTGAACTTTGTGAAAGGTTGGTCATCCAAAAGCCACACAAAAAACCCCAAATGAAAATTGAGAAAATGTGTTCAGTTATCAGAATGAAGATTCTAATTTCTAATAAATTATGTATGGATATAGATGTAGATATGGCTGAGACTCTTATTGTCAGGCTTCCCTTTAAGAGTTATTAAAATAAACACTGCCTGAAGGAATGAAGATTAATGTGTGGTCTGGTACTAAGAACAAGCCAGCCTGCATTGTAAGGGTGGAAGATTCAGATAACCTGTTATCTGTGATGAATGGAATCTGCCTATGCTGCTCACAAATGTACTTGTTTTGTCATTGTGACTCATAAAAGGACTTTGACTATGTTGAGTGGCTTTTGTTACTGTTTTGAGCTATTCTGAATGGCATTAATTCTGCTTGATCTTAAAGCACAGAAAAAAACCTGCCTTGTATTTAGTACAAGAAACAGTACTATGTGTCAAGACAGGTTGTGAAAAAGATCGGCTCATTTTGTGGTTTATTCATAAATACTGTGACCTTCAGAAAAATCCCTTAGTCTACCCTCTAACTCTATTGCCCATTTTACAAACAGCCATTTTCAGTTTTAAGAGCATTTTTTAGAACACAATCTATCAGTAGTTTAAAAAAATGTGAGATACAATTATAAGAGACAGAAAAATGGCAAAGTAAATGTTGTTCAGCTTCCTGTTCTTCTTGCTGGGTCATTTTCCCTAGCTATAAAGGCACCACTTGGAATATTAAACAAGTATACCTTAGTGCAAAGAACTGTTGAGGGCTTGGTGTAGGAATTACGAGGCCAGACCCTACACTCCGTGACTTGACAGAAGATCAGAGTAGGTAATCTTAACAGTGTGCCTCAGTTCACAATTCACTTGATTTTAGCTGTCTCAACTGAAAACACTGAGCAAGAGACCTGCTAATAGGTGACATGAGATTATATTTAACTCAGCTCTTCTTACTTTGCATATTATTACCAGTTCTCCTGAGTATCAATAGGCTGTATCAATAGAGAATGAAGCACAAAACTCCATGTCAATTTTCAGACATCTCTCCAAAACTAAAATATTTTCATTTGTGTGTAAATAAGTGTAAACCCTTATGCCGGTCCTGAGTGGAGCTCACCAATGTAGCCTTTGTCCCTCATTGCTGTGCTGCTTTGTGGGATTACCCAGGCAGTGAGCATGGAGAAGGACACAGGAACCGAGACAAGTAGAGGAATTGCTTATTCAAGTTATCGTGTGCTACTCTTGTGTGGTCAGGAGAGTAGCAGATGATGTCCAGCTTGGAGCTGGGTTTGTTCAGTGCAGGGATGTCTCCCAGGCCTGTGTTAGAGGAGTGGTATGCAGGTCCACCAAGAGATATAGGAGGACTTTAAATCCAATCCATGATAGTTCTGGTTGCTTAATAAAAGTGATCACAAGGTGTTTAACACTTTGAGTTAGTGTCCTGTCCTGCTGGTGATTACTTTGCCTGAAGCTCTGCTTCCAAACTATGTCCATAGCTATCCCTCAGCAAAAGGTGACGCAAACTACCAAAGCAAAAACAAACCACAAAAACAAAATAGATTTTCTCCTGATAGATTTCTCCTTGCTCAAGCCCTAGCTAAAAAAACCCAAATAAACAAAAGGTGTCACTAATTACACCTTGTAAAGGCTATACAACTGGATGCCCAGGTTTAAACAGTATTATTGGATAGCTGATTTCACTACAACATGCCATCAAACTATTCTTGTGATAAGACAGGAATATTGAAAGCTTGGCCTTAATATTTGTTGTTATCTAGAAATTTACCATTCCAACAACTTTTCTTAATTAGGAAACTCCAAGGATTTGGACCTTATTATAGAAAGAAAATAAGACTACAGCAATTCCTGCCATTACATTTAAAATTCTATCTTCGGAACATTTAAAATACTGGAGAAAATAGCTCAGTAGAAAAAGGCATAAAACATTAATAACCTATTCTAAAAATGACCATTTACAAACAAAGGCATCAGAAAGGACTTATGACACTTTCCTCTCAAATCTTCTGCTTATATTGTTCTGTAATTAAAAATATTTAGATTTCTGGAACAGTTGGTTTAGAATCAGTCCTGGGCAGTCAAAGTGAAACGTGATAACATATTCAAAGATTTTTCAAATGTACAAAAATAGCAAACTGAATTACAAGAAAAAATAGAAATATTTTTACATTTAAAATTGAAAGAGGAAGTAGGCAGAACTGAGGCTGTCTACACATGCAAATCAATAGAATTCATCGAATTTTATATCAATTGATCAAACTTTCCAAAAATATTCTAAAATTTTGGTCAAGATTGAGATTTTCATTGCTAACACAGATTTTCACAGATTTCTTCTATCTACCTAAAAATATTTATTTTGCTTTTATCGGAGGGAAAGGCGAAGTAAAACCAATCAAAAGACCAATCTTGCAAAAGGCAAAAGTGTGAATTCTTTCTTGTCTCCTATTTTCCTAGAGTGGGAAAAATAAAGGGGAAAGGGAGATTCTCATCTAGTTCAAAATTAAGTGAATCTCTGAAAGCGTCAAGCAAAACAATAAATATCTTATTTCATCTTAGACTGTCAAAATAAACCACACTAATTTTTTTACAAGCCATGATAGGTTCTACTCTTTTCAGACCAGGCTGTGGTTCACAAAACAGGAGCCAGAGGAGGTACAATGTTGGAGATGTGAAACTGGCTTGCGATAGTTCATTGCTGTTTCCTGAAAGCATAGAATTACTGGTAGTTCCAATTATTGGAGCAATTAGTCATACTGCACAGAGTGGAGATATTTGCTTTTAATATTCCTTTCTGCACAGAAATAGGAGCAGGGTGGTATTCCACAAAGCAAGCTCAATTTCCCAAAATGTCAGTGTTACTTTTATACCCAAAATTGTTCTAAATAACTTTATCTCTAACATTATTCTATCATTTGCACCCATGAGCGGTAAACTAATACCTTGCTTCCATTTAAAGTGGCAATGCTCAAAAAATTCACTGCGCTTGCTCAAAGAGTTAGGGGCTCTTTGTTAGTAGGGGTCCCTACTGTGGGTGTGTGCCAGGGATCAGTGCTGGGCCCAGTTCTGTTTAATATCCACAATTAGCAAATTCGCAGATGACACCAAGCTGGGGGGGAGTGTGGATCAGCTGGAAGGCAGGAGGGCTCTGCAGAGGGACCTGGACAGGTTGGAGAGTTGGGCTGATTCCAATGGGAGGAGGTTCAACACAGCCAAGTGCCGGGTCCTGCACTTTGGCCACAACAACCCCATGGGGAGCTCCAGGCTGGGCACAGAGTGGCTGAGAGCAGCCAGGTAGAAAGGGACCTGGGAGTCTGGATTGACAGGAAGCTGAACATGAGCCAACAGTGTGCCCAGGTAGCCAAGAAGGCCAATGGTATTCTGGCCTGTGTCAGGAACAGCGTGGCCAGCAGGTCCAGGGAGTGATTCTGCCCCTGTACTCAGCCCTGGTGAGGCCACACCTCGAGTACTGTGTCCAGTTCTGGGCCCCTCAGTTCAGGAAGGATATCGAGGTGCTGGAGCAGATTCAGAGAAGAGCAAGGAGGCTGCAAAGGGATCCAGCACAAGTCCTGTGAGGAAGGGCTGAGGGAGCTGGGGGTGTTCAGCCTGGAGAAGAGGAGGCTCAGGGGAGACCTCACCACTCTCTACAATCCCTGAAAGGAGGGTGTAGCCAGGGGGGGTCGGGCTCTTCTCCCAGGCAGCTCTCAGTAAGAGAAGAGGGCATGGACTTAAGCTCTGCCAGGGGAGGTTTAGGTTGGGTATTAGGAAGCAAATCTTTACAGAGAGGGTGATCAGACATTGGAATGGGCTGCCCAGGGAGGGGGTGGATTCTCTGTCCCTGGAGGTTTTTAAAAACAGACTGATGTGGCACTCAGTGCCATGGTCTGGTATCCACAGTGGCAGTGGATTACGGGTTGGACTTGATACCTCACAGGTCCTTTACAATCTGGATGATTCTGTGATTCTGGGTACTCTTTCCCAACCCTTTCATCTGTCTTGGAGGTGTCTTGCAGGCCTGGGCTGCAAGGGGTGTTGACCACTTGGGATGTGTTTCCCTCTAATTGGAATCTAGTTTTGTCTGATTTTCACTGTAAAGTGAGCCCCATTTTTATTCTGCATGTTTCTTTTGTTCTCTGTTATGTGATTTTTCCCCAAATATGATTTTTCCTTGAAATTTTACTTATTTCAATCAGTAAATCACATCAGTATAAGAAATATTATATTCTTTCCAGGAACCCATATTTAGAGTAGATAATACTAATATAGAAAATACAAAAACCATTAAGAGCCATCTTCTTAAAATACTCTTTTTAACACAGACCTGTAGTGAAATGAGGCAACCGGGTGCCTCTAATTGCCAGGTAGTGGGCATGATCTTGTGTTAAGCCCACCTGTGCCTGATTAGGCCGGGCCCCTACTGTGCATGAGCAGGATTAGGGGGCCAATAAAGCTCACACCTGAGGAAGCCAGGGAGGAGGTGAGCCATTTTTGGAGTAGTAGCACTGATCTAGGCTAGTCAGCCCAGAGGGCAATAGACTCAGAGCACTATTCGTGAGTTTCTGCTGGAACACCTGGTTGGACCTTGGAGCGCCGTGCCCTAAAAGAGGTTCATCTTGCTACATCTGGAGGAGAATGCGGACATAGACCTCGATCTAGCCCGTGCTCAGATGAATCAGAAGAAAGGGAGCTAGTCCGGTGCAAACTAGCATTAGCAGAAAACCCAAGGAGTTGGGTAAGAAGATCCACTACCTTTCCTTCTCTACCACTGATTGACCAAGAAAAAAAAAAAAAAAAAAGGAAAGATGGGATTGTCAGCAAGCACCCCTGTTAATGAGAAGCTGGTGACACGGGCAAAGGAGCAAGAACTCTCCTCATCCCCATCCTCTGCAGCTGCATGGGAACTTTGGCAGGAGGCCAGCGACCTGTTGGGAAGCCTCCATACTCAAGAAATGAATAAAAACATAACCGGATTAGACGGTACATGGGGAGTAGTGACCAATGCCCTAAAAGAAATAAAAGCCGAGGCGGAAGCTGCCATCACCGCCATTGCAGCACTTCCGCCAAAAGCTAGCATTGATACTACAGCATCACCACCAGAAGCAGGATCTGGTGCTGTCCCCACAGCACCTCCACTACCCACCCCTCCTCCTGAGGGTGGAAAAACTCGGAAGGCGTTCTTAGGACTAAGGGACAACAGCCTTGCCATCAAGGGCATGACAGGAAAGTCGTACCATTCTACAGCCATTTCGATCAGATATCGGGCCGGAGGAAGAAAAAGAAGCACCTGCTCTGAGCACCAAAAGAAACGAACAAAAGAATGTGAAGATGCCGACAGCCCGCGGCCCCAGCTGCTGCTTGAAACCACCCCTACTGCCACCTCCCAGCTCAGAAAAAGAGCATGGGAAAAAGCAGCCACCCCACCAGCTGCACCCATCGGCCTGGAGGACAAAATAAAAGCCCTCCTGGAACAAACAAATCAGGCCATGAAATCTTTAGAAAAAAGGATGACAGACATGGAACAACGCTCATCTTTCCATAAATATCGAGACCCACCCACTCTCCCTGATGATGATAATGAGGACATTCCAACCCCATTGTTATCAAGACAGAACAACCAAGGCATCAAAGGTGCTGATAAACCCCGACCCGGAAGATGGTCTGGTTTCATACGCGATGCCATTCTCGAAGGGGACTGGGAGGCCAGCACCATTGCTTGCCCTGTTCTGCACGATAACAATGGGCCACCTCAATTCGAACAGCACTGTTGGAAAACCTTACAACAAGCCAAGAAGACCCTGAGAGAGGGAGGATTAAAATCAGATAGTGGTCAGGCCATCCTGGATTGGCTTTTCACCGCCGACACTAATTGCCCCCACGACTGCCGCAATCTGGCCAGGTAACTGCTCACCCCCTCCCAGCAGATTGTCTGGGCCAAAGAATGGGAGCGCCTGGCCCAAGTGGAAGCAAATCGCCCTTGAGCACCCGGGGATCCACTATCAGGGATAACCGCCGAGATGCTCATGGGCTCAGGACGCTATGCAGATGTCCAAGTCCAGCTCCAGTTCCCAATTGTGCTCCACCACGTCGCTGCGCACCTAGCCCACCAAGCCTTCTATGTGGTCCCAGAGCCTACTCCAGTCCCTTCATTTACTGCCATCAAGCAAGGGATGAATGAGCCTTTTCAACATTTTGTTGACAGACTGGCAATCTATCATGGCTCAATCCGAGCTAAGAGCAGAGCAAAAGGAATCCATGTTCAAGCTACTGGCGTTTGAAAACGCAAATCCAATAATGAAGTCACTGTTCTCCCCTTTACCAAAAATGGCTGATGTCTCGGAGATGCTAGAGATAGCTGCCAGGGCCACCCAAACACAACAAAACCAAGGCATGGCCAGTGCCTTTGCCGCCGCCCTGGAACCCACTCAAAAGCTCCTCGCAGCAGTTGTGCAGAAACTAGACAGAAGGGAAAATCGATACAGAAGGAGAAATCGATCAAGAAAATCCACTCCTGTCTGTTTTCGATGTGGAGCCACAGGCTACACAGCAAGAGCTTGCTCAGCCACGGTGTGGTGTGACTGATGCCAGAGAGACAACCACAACAACCTGGCATGCAGGTTTGTAAAAAACGGAAGGCGCAGCGCGCAAGGCCCCTGCACCATGACAAAAGTAGCCGGGCCAGCGCTTTACACCAGCTCCCCGTCCCAGCCACAAGGGGAAGCCTGGGCATCGATGTGCCCTCAGCAATAGACGTCACCCTCATGACAACACAGGTACACCGGATACCGACGGGAATATATGGACCAATATACCAAGAAGATAGCACGATTGGAGCCTTACTAATGGGCCGTTCTTCCACTGGAGTTGCAGGACATGTTGTGCTCCCAGGAGTTATAGATGCGGATTATACAGGGGAGATCATGATTACTTGTTTTACATTAACAAATAATAATGATTTTTATTATGATAATCAAAGCAGGAACCCGGCTAGCACAATTGGTCCTCCTCCCAAAAATGAATTTGGGAAGGAATGCCCCCGTGGCACGAGGCAGTCAAGGCTTTGGATCTTCTGGAAGCACTCTGGTAACCTTAGTGCAACAGATGAAGACAAGGCCCATCATAATTCTAAAGTTGACCTCTGAAAAGAGGTCAAGACCCTTTCCATGATGATGGACACCGGGGCTGATGTTACAATAATCAACCTTAATGTGTGGCCTCATCATTGGAAACTTATCACTGCCCACGATGCCGTCCAGGGAATAGGTGGTGGTTCCACCCCCCTTCAGGCCCTTAAACCCGTGCAATTACAGTTTCCCGAAGGACAAGCAGTGACCGTACGTCCCTATGTGTTGCCGTTACCGGGACAACATGGAGGGTTGGTTGGCAAGGAAGTTATGAGCCAACTAGGGGCTGTTCTCTCCATCCCTGAACCCATGCAACCCCCTCAACATTTTTAATAAGGGCCACTGCAGAAGTGCCGCCAACTCCCAGACTGCAATGGAAGACAGACACCCCTGTCTGGGTGGAGCAGTGGCCCCTATCCAAAGAGCGGCTAGAAATCGCCAACCGTCTGATAAAGGAGCAGCTGGACGCAGGACACATCCAGCCGTCTGTCAGTCCTTGGAACACGCCCATCTTTGTAGTTCCAAAGAAGACAGGAAAATGGCGATTACTGCAAGACTTGTGCAAGGTCAACAACTAGATGTGGCCAATGGGTGCCCTCCAACCTGGGCTGCCCCTACTTACAATGTTACCCAGAGTCTGGCACCTTCTGGTAATTGACCTTAAGTATTGCTTCTTCACCGTTCCCCTACATCCTGAAGACACGGCTCGCTTCGCCTTCACCATCCCAAAACACCATCAACACCATCAACAAAAGCGAACCTGCGAAGCGATACGGATGGGTAGTGTTGCCCCAAGGGATGAGAAGTTCCCCAACGATATGCCAAATGTATGGGCACTCTCACCGATCCGAAAAGAAATGCCGGACACACTAATCTACCACTATATGGATGACATACTGCTTTGCCAGAAAGCCCCATTCCCCGACAACATTAGTCAGATATTGACCGATCAACTGAAGACAAAAGGATTAATTGTAGCTCCTGAGAAAGTGCAAACACAATCGCCCTGGAGCTTCTTAGGGTGGCAAGTCACTCACGCCATGGTGAGACCGCAAAAACTAGAAGTGATCAACTCGATCAAAACATTGAATGACGCCCAAAAGCTAGTGGGCAAGCTTCAATGGGTTCGACCCATTATAGGTCTCACCAAAGTGGATATCCACCCCTTTTTGTCACTATTACGGGGCATGCAACCAGGTGCATTAGTGGACTGGACCAATAACCATACCAATGCGTTAAAAAGGGTCGTCCACAAACTGGCAACCGGCTTTGCAGATCGTCAAGATGCCACCCAAGCCATTGGAGTCTGGGTATGCAACCACCCTTCATTCCCATTCACACTGCTATTGCAGGATTTCAACTGGCAAAGGGAAAATGGGGAACACCACCGTGACAACCGTGACCAAAACCACAACCAAAGCTCTCCAAAACCAGACTCGATAGCCATCTTGGAATGGTTATTTCCACCCCACACAGCCCAGAAAGGTATCTGGCAACAAACCGAAATAATGGCATTCCTGATATGAAACGGACGACAACGTTGCCTTGAAGTAGATGGTCGAGAGCCAGGACGGATCAGCATCCCTATCAAAATAATTGATTTTGATTGGTTGCTGCAACGCTCTATATCCGTCATGGAGGCCCAAAACACAAGCGCCTACAGGCCATCAGCCAGTTCCTTTGGATAGAACGACCGATTGTTTCAGAGCGTCCAGTGCCTGGTATCACCGTGTTCACTGATGCTGGAAAAAGGTTGAAAACGGCCGCCTGCATATGGCAGGATAAGGGACAGTGGAAGCAACATTTGATTCTGGGCACCGACAAAGACAACCTGCAGACTCTGGAACTACTGGCTATCATTTGGGCCTTAACACAATGGCAACATGTCCCCCTTAAAATCGTCTCCAACTTGCAATATGCGGTAGGAGTGGTGAACCGTATCGAGGATGCTCCTGTCAAGCCAGTACAAAACCAACGACTACTGGAACTCTTCCTCACATTACGGCGTGTGCTGAAAATTCGCACACAACCGTGCTGTATTCTTCAAATCTGTAGCCATAAAACATCATTAGGCCTAGGGGAAGGAAATGCAAAGGCCGACTTCCTGGTCAGCCTAGGAGTGCAGGGTCCCGTAAGTCAGTTCAAGAAGGCTCAAAACAGCCACTCCTTGTTCCACCAAAATGCCAGGGCATTGAAGCGCATGTTTGCAATTCCATGGGAAGATGCAAAAGGGATTGTTAAAGCATGCCCTCAGTGCGCACAATTTGGCCCTGCCCTAGGAGTGGGAGTCAATCCACGCAGGCTGCAAGTAGGAGAGATCTGGCAGATGGATGTCATCCACATTCCAGAATGCGGACGACTCAAGTATGTCCATGTGACCACAGACACATTTTCAGGCATGCTTTGGGCGACAGCTCAGACAGGGGAGAAGGGTTTACACGTGGTCCGTCACCTGACCAATTGCTTTGCTGTTATGGGGGTCCCTCAGGTAGTAAAAACTGACAATGCGCCTGCTTATATAGGTGGAAAAGTCAAGCAGTTTCTTGCTACTTGGGGAGTAAAACACATTACAGGGATCCCTCACTCGTCTACAGGCCAGGTGATAGTGGAAAGAGCCAATCGCACCCTGAAGACATATCTACAAAAGCAAAAAGACAGCAAAGACATGGACCCACAGATGCGGCTTAGCAAAGTGCTTTTTACACTGAACTTTCTTAGTCTAAGCCGCGATTCCCAACAACCCCCCGTGTTACTCCATTACTCGTCCCAGAAAATCAACCGCATGCCGGAAGTCCAAATCAATTACAAGGATCCATCTACAGGTCAATGGGTAGGGCCCAAGCCGCTACTGTTTACTGGAAGAGGTTATAGCTGTGTCTCCACAGACTCCAGATCTCTTTGGATACCCAGTAAATGGACACGCCCTGCCGCGACCAGATCATTAATGGACAACGATGCATCATCCAGCAGCTCAAACTGAATAACCTTGCTGAATTTGCATTTCGACATTGTATACTTTTGAACTTCATATATTTTTTGTCTTCCTTTAAAAAAAAAAAACAACAAAAACACACACACACACACACACACAAAAAAAAAAAAAAAAAAAAAAAAAAAGGGGGGGGGGAGAAATGTAGTGAAATGAGGCAACCGGGTGCCTCTAATTGCCAGGTAGTGGGCATGAGTTTGTGTTAAGCCCACCTGTGCCTGATTAGGCCAGGCCCCTACTGTGCATGAGCAGGATTAGGGGGCCAATAAAGCTCACACCTGAGGAAGCCAGGGAGGAGGTGAGCCATTTTTGGAGTAGTAGCACTGATCTAGGCTAGTCAGCCCGGAGGGCAATAGACTCAGAGCACTATTCGTGAGTTTCTGCTGGAACACCTGGTTGGACCTTGGAGCGCCGTGCCCTAAAAGAGGTTCGTCTTGCTACACAGACCTGCAGTATTTTAAAGATCAGCTTTATATTGTAAAAGGTCAGATTCCTGAGATGCAGCTTTCTGAGTGATACAAACAGATATATTTCCACCAGCATCATTGATTTTCATCAACTGACATTTGACTTTTTCTCAACCCCTAAAGCAAATTCTGCAAAGAATCAGCACAAGCAATCCTGTTCAAGGGGACCAGAGCCCTCAAAACTGATGTTAAATGGGGTGTAGAACTTAGATCTCTTTCATATGTTTGAATTTGATCAATAAGGTGTCCACTTTGTAGTGCATGGCATGAGATGAGAGCATATTTAGGGGTTTATCTTTTCCTAGAGGACATTAAATAACTTTAGAAACTAAAAATGTCTTACATTGGAGAGGATATCTCTCTAAAGACAAGCAGAATTCAAATTATATTTCACATAAATACATACACAAAAAATGTTATGCCTATTAAATAAAGATGTAATATTATTAAACTGTGTTAAGTAAGGCTTCAGGTTTGGTTCAACACTGTCTGAAATAGCTCGTTTCAGCAATACTATGTTGATGTCTGACAGAGAAAAATACTTTGAGTAATTCAGTCCTGCAGCATAGTGGTGGTGCAGTGTACACTTTTTGTGATTGATAAAATCCTAGATCTTGGTACACAACATGAAAAAAATTTGCATTACATAGATGTGTCTAATTTTCTACATATTTGATATTCTGAACGTTCTGTGCTCAAGCCCCAGAGTCTCTATGACCTTTCTAATTACAGTTCATTGTTTATACCAGATGGCTGGATGAGCATCAGGTTGTTTTTGTTCTTATTTCATAAAATGAAATTATATATCAAGTGCAAGTCATAAGAATTTAGCAGAGGGGGAAAAAAATGGTATCTGCTTATTTTTAATACAGGATTTGTGGCATTTCTTAAAAAATTGTTTCTGCTAATAAAGATTTAATGGAAAAATTCAAGATGGTGCTCATATTGCATAGAAGGTAAACTCAGCATAAAATTTCTATTAAATAGGAAAGCTAAGAAGAAAAAAACATCTTTCTCAATTGGCTTGAGAGCACTTTGGTTTGCAGAACTGCGTGCTCCTTCCTGAGAGGACCATACTTGTACACAATAAGTGTACAGAGTGCCTTTAAAACACCACATAAACTCTACTAATGTATGTTGAGTTTTTGAAACTGCACAATAGTTTAGTGGCTCAGTAATTCTTACTGCTTGTTGCACCCTCGTCATCCTTCCAAGGACTAGCCACCTGGGCAATAACCTATTATTTTTATGTCACAGATGATCCATTTCTAGTTCTCTGCACAGCTCTGGAGCCCTGCTTATTATTAGGCTGTATACAAAGGGTAAGTATATAAGCAGTGTTTGCAAAGTACCATCTTATTTTCAGCTGCTTCTGTAAAGCATTTCTACTCATGTCAATTACTGCATATTTAAATTTGGAGAAAAAAATCAATATAAAGAGCACCGGTATTTTCCATTTTAGGCTAAAACTATTGAGATTTATTTAGATGCAGACTTCGTAACTGCATAACCTAGTAAAATCATGCTTGGTTCTTCCATTTATCCAGTGTGAGAGA
This sequence comes from Heliangelus exortis, assembly GCF_036169615.1. Classification (NCBI taxonomy): domain Eukaryota; kingdom Metazoa; phylum Chordata; class Aves; order Apodiformes; family Trochilidae; genus Heliangelus; species Heliangelus exortis. The sequence goes on along the minus strand of NC_092423.1, from coordinate 54,552,493 downwards.
GACAATTAATTATTCTGGGACTATTTCAGGTACCATGAAGAGACAAGACCATTGCACTGGAATCTGACAGAGCTACCAGTGGTGTAGTAACAGACAAAGCAAGCTTCTGCTTATGCAGATTTGCATCTGCATTTTTCTCTTCTTTTTCACAGTTTTCCTCCTCATTTGAAGCTCGCTACATTTTGGAATAGCATAGCATCCCGGAGAGACAGAGGAAATGGCAATCCCTAAATAGAACTAACAGGAGGAAGAGGTGCAATTGGTTTTGGATCACTGTCTACTGTAGGAGTTTGCCCTCTCAGAATCTTTTGCCTTCTATATGTCTTCCTTGTGTGAATATTACCAAAAGAGTTGAAAAGGAGAAGTGTAAGTACCACTTTCTGGAGAATGTTGCAGAACATCCAAAGAGTAAGCTTTGCCTTTTAAGTAAATCCCCAAACCAGTCATCCTTGAATTATTCTGTTTACTGTAGAGAAATCTAAGCTAAAGCCACCAGATGGACTTCGATGAATAGAGCCAAATCACAATTATTTGGGACTATTCATACCTGTGTATGATTACCTCACTGTTACTATGCACTGTATGGCTGAGAAAGAGCCTAGAGCTTTTTCTTTTTAAATGTCAGTGTTCTTATATAGTATGGTCCTATTGAGAGGACATTAATAAAGCGGCTATGGTTTGATACTATTGAGCAGGAAATTCTTGTAGCTCTGCAGACTTTTTTTCATTAATATTTTTCTGAGCTGAGTCTGAAGGGCACGTGTTTAATATGGATCATTCTCAAGAAAAGCTTTACACAGTTCTAACATTGACATCAAAAAGTGCTATATGTTTAACTGGTAAGCCACTGGCCTGTCCTTAGCCTCACTCCATTGATGCCTAGAGCCAAAATAACATATTGCTTATGCAACTGCATAAATCCTGGATGTTTACAATTTGGTTGGTCCCTCTTTTTCTTCCCTGGAGGAACACATCATGTAGAAAAAAGGACATTAAGCTTTAGTAGGTAAAATGCTACAAATAGGCATATTTAACTCAAAGACTTTGTTCCTTTGCAAAGGAAATACCTCACAATATTACATGTTAGATGTAGCTCATTCAAACTATTCTCATTCACTGAGTCTTGGCCTCTATTTTTTTTCCCTGCTAGACATATTAATAAATAACAGATCCCCCCAGTTACCATAGATTTTAAATGTAGCGCTCTATAGTCTACCTCCTGGATATTTTTGTACATTACTTTTGAGCTTAGCCCATTTCAGCAGTGTGCGTGTGGGAGACAGCAATGATCTGAATGTTTTAAGAAAATTCACACCTCCACTAAGAATTCTTAGCCTTTATACAACATGTTTCTCCTGAACAGTGCTCCAGTATAAAAAACTCTTCTGTCCAATAATTAGTTATTTTAGGGTTAAGAAGCCAGTGGTATGTTTTTCAAAAGCATGCAAGTTGTTTAGAAGACCAGAATATTCTCCCCTTCTTCCCTCAGCCTCCAAGGGAATCTATGGCCAAATTTTCACATGTATTTAGGCCTTTAGGAAAACCAACCTAGAGAAATTTCAAGAAGCCAAATCAGGTGGCTCACATATGGTTGAAAAATGAACAGAGCCCCAGAGGAAATTTTGTGCATGCTTGAAAAATGTTGAAAATCCAGTCATGGGGCATTTTTTAGTTCATTTTTAATTGGCTTGCAAGGCAACCTAAGCTGCTAAGAGCCAAAGATTCTTTTTCCAAAATGATGAATTTGAGAAAATAAATAATATGGGTACTTATGGAAATTGTACTTTTTTGCATGTAGGGCTACAATGGAAGGCAGAGTAGGGGTGCTGCCAAGAGACAGAAATAGCAGCACCCTGGGGCTGGGCAGCACTGGTAGTGAAGAGAGAGGACCAGGAGGAAGGAAGTGCAAGAGATCATGAATATCTTGAGGAGGGACTAGCAAGTGGGTTGAGAAGATAAAATCTGAAGTGCCAGCAACCCTGGCAGCAAAGCTAATGGGCTGAATAACCTTGCAACAGGCCAAGGTTACAAGCAGGTATGCTGAAGCCACAAGCAGGTGTGAGACCAGATGATAAATAGAGCAACAGAAAAGAGAAGAGGGAAAGCAGAAGAGAGACTGATGGGTACAAGCACAGCACACTGCCAAAAAGAAAATAAGTGAGAAAAGTTGGGGAAAAAAGGTGGTGGAGAATAGCAAAGGAAAAATCAAAGCCTGGATATTAATACATACAGAAAAGTTCCTTTCCCCAGTGAGAAGAAGCAGGAAATGGGGAAGATGAAAGAACTACTGGTAGAAAATAGGACTGTAGTAGAAAGCTGCAGTTGAGGGGTGGGTGGTAAATGGCAGCTAACAGTGCGGAAAAGGGCAGTCATTGTGTAAAAGAGCTGGTACTGGAAAAGGGAACGGTGAAGAAAGGTGGTGTTGGGGTAGTCATGAAAGAGCAGGAAATGCAGCAGCTAAGAAAATCAGCAGTCACCATGGGCAAGTGGTGAAAGGAAATAAGTGGGGTGGGAGAGGAGATACTGCAGGTGGGGAGTTAGCTGTTTGACAAGGCAGGATGAAAATAAGGCAGGTGATGTCTTGAGCAGGGAGGAAGGTCAGGTGGCCAAGGAGCTTAAAAAAAAAAAAAATACATAGTGTTGATAAGGGACTGTAAGACCTCCTCACAACCCATGAGGTGCCTGCATGCCACGAGTAGCATAGGCAAGGGAGGTAACTTAGACAGGAGGTGAGTGGGGCTGCAAGGAGTGCTGGTGAGTCTATGAGGAAGAAAAGAGCCTGTGAGAGAAGGTAGGAAGAGTAGGCAGGGCACGATGGAGCTGGGAGAGTCAGATGAAGCAGTGACAGAAACTTCGAGAGCTGGACTACTGCAGGATAAAGTCAGAGCAGGAGGCAAAGTAGCAGATGAAGAGGCAGTCAACCAATGGCTGGAGTGAGGAAATGCCAAGGGCTGTATAGTAGAAATAGGCTGAGCAGTAAGTAAACCCATCTACCAGGAGAGATGGTGGCGGGAAGTGGTAGGCTTGAGAGGTAAGTATAGCAGAGAGATCATTACAGGAAGGGTGACATCAAGTCATTGAATGGGGTGACAATAGGCTGCAGAGAAGGCATGGCTATGCGCATTTGGAGGAAGTTGAGCTGTGAAAACACAGGCTGGGGCTGCAAATTAAATATGTAATAGTGCATCAGGAGAGGTCAAAGGGAGACAGTAGCTGAGGCAGGGACCAGGAACAGCAAGGGGAGGGAGAGAAAAGGAAGCTTCAAGAGGAGGTGAAAGGAGGGAATGGAGAGATCGCGACAAAAGGCAAAAAAACAGCAGTGAAGGAGGAGAAGAGGACATTTTGGCATCTGAAAGAGGCACCATGGTAAGGAGAAATGACTGACCAGTGGCACAGTTAACAACAAATAAGGCAAGAAAGCAGGCTGTAAATGTGACTGTGGAGAGAGGCAATAAGTGCAAGCTGCAGTGATGAACAAGACAGAACTATCTGGTAAGCACAATGCTACAAAGCAAGTCAGAGAGAAGTTGGGAAGAAAATGAGGTGATGCAGTAGTGTGCAATAGAGGTGGCAAAAAGGAGAAGTGGGCTAATGGGACAGCAATGCTGGATCAGCCTTGAGAGGTGGGGACAAACACACAGATAATCTGAAGGAGAGTGAAAGGACAGGTTTCCAGAAAATGTAACAGAAAGTTCATTTGGAATGGGAGCAGGCAGCAGGAGACAGAAAATACACTGACAGAAGCAGAAATGGCTTGTGTCAGGGCAAATTAGATGGGCAGGCAGCCACTACTCCCTCTGCTATGCTGGCAGGGTAGAATATAAGGCAGAAGATGAGGCAGAATCTGGTAACAGAAACATGCAAGGGAATCAGGAAGCACAGAGCTGTGACAAAGGGTGATGAGTAGTTATATGGGTAAAGAAGGGTACAAGAGCAAGTGCCATGGGAAAAGGCAAATAAATACAACCCAGCTGAAAGAGACTCAAAGTGCATGGTGTTTAGAAGTAGGAGTGAGGACAAGTATGGGCCACTAAAGGACAGCTGTTTTAGCAGGAAATTGTACTGATATGGCTAGGATGCCATTTACTTTCTCCATAGTAGTCTGTGTCATCCTACGCTTTGTATTTTTTACTAAACCAGTTTTAATACCACTCCAGTGTTTTAGCTGTTGCTGGGCAATACCTGCACCACTTCAAGGTTTTATCTGTTTCCCACTCTGCCTCTCCTCTTCCCATAATGTGGTTGGGGAAAGGATTGGGAAGAGGTACAGCCAGGACAGTTGACTGGAAGTGGATGAAAAAATATGCAAGCACAGGAGCAGGCCATCCACATCTCCCAAAAGATAAGTCTAATGTAAAGGAAGATGATCTTAGATAAATAGCTTTGGCTGGAACATGGAAACGAAGGAAAGCTACGGCCTTTGGAGAAGGGAGCAGGCAGCTTGTGAGGACTACAAAGCCATAGTGAAGCTGTCTACCTGGATTTCAGTAAAGTCTTTGACACTTGTGTTGCCCCCACAACACCCTTAGGGACATCCACAACATGCTTAGGGATGTGGTTTAGCAATGGGCTGGTAGAGCTAGGTTAGGCTAAAGAGTTAGAGTTAGGCTAAAGGTTGGACTGGATGATCTTAGAGGTTTTTTCTCACCTTAACAATTCTGTTATTCTATACAAGGTCATGCTAAGCAATACTACTTGGGGGCTGTGGGGAGAAGGGAAGGGAAGGGAAGGAAGGACAAGCCATTGCTTGGAGATTGTTTGAGAATTGGTCTGTTTGTGGGAGGTGTTGAGTGATTGCCTTTGCATAGCTGTCCCTCCCCACTTCCCTTGCATATTAAACTCTCTTCCCTTATTAACTGTATTAACCTATCCTTATCTCAAGTTTTTTAGCTTCTGCTCTTTCTGTTCTTTCACTCATCCCACTGGAGTCTCTGTGTATAAATAAGCAAGCAGTGTGTGAGTTTTGCTGCTGCCTGGGGTCAACCCACCTTGGAGCTGAATATCTCTGCCTGGAAAGCCAATGAAGACAGGCAGCTTAAGAAATCAGGGAGGAAAGGCAGCTATGGGAAGTGCAAAAGGTAGCTGCATTAGAGACATAAGCCCACAGGCAAGTTTTGAGAGCAGATAGTAAGGAGGATGACAAGGCTTGCCAGCAAATCAAGTAGAAATTACAGGCAGAAAGTTGGTGATGTGGAAGTAGCAGGGTGCAGGTGGTGCAGCAGTGGGAGAGGTGCATGTCTGACAGGCTGGCAAGAGGAGGAGGACAAGCAGTGAAACAAGTGGGAAAGAAAGGGGAACTGGACAGCAAATGCACCTTCTGGGCAGCACAGAGAAACGAGGCAGCGTATGGAGCAACACACTCAGGATGCAGCAGACAGAGGCTTGAAGAGACATGCTGAGTATAGGGTCCAAATGAGGTGCAAAGCTAGCAAGAGCCGAAGGCAGTGAACAGGCTGGTAAGAGATAACAGACATCATCCAGCATCAAAGTTGAGCTGTCAGCAAGTCACGTATGGAAACTATATGTTGGGAGTAGGAGGGAGAATTGTGGAAAAATGGTGATGGGCAGCAACAAAAGGTTCAGAGTGCAGTTGAGAAGCATATCCTTCAGAAGTCATATAAAGGACATGTTTACAAGCATTGGAAGCAAGTGGTAGCAAGAACAAGATGGTGAGATGCAGCAAGAGCAGATAGCTAAGGAAGGTGGTGAAGGCAAGCAGCAAAAAAAGGGGCTTGTACTGTGAGGAAAGGTGACAATGAGCATCAATACGTGCTAGTGGCATGGGAATGAGTCAGTGATAAGAAATGGGAAGTGCAGGGGACACAAAGTGGCAGCAGGATGCAGCAAATGGAGAACTTAGGTTATGAGAATGGATGGTGACAGGCAATGAGTGAACAAGCATGGACAGCAGATGGGAAACATGGAGGAGCTGAGAGACCTGTCTGGAAACAGGGCAGCTCTTGACAGGAGAAGAAAAATGAAGCAGCAGGAGCAGGCAGGATGGTAAAGAGGATAATAAGTAATGGCAGACCATGGCATGGCAAACAGATCTGAGAAATGTCCTGGGCATTTTGGAAGCAAAAGCAAGCAGTAAAAGTGAAGAAGTAAACAAAGATATTGTGGGTAGAGAGCAAACATGTCTGCTGGAAGAAAAGGAGGAGGAGGCAGGCGGGAAATGGAGCTGGCCAGAACAGGCAGTGAGTAAAAGTAGCACGACACATGCATGGTAAGGAAAGACTGCAGCTAGGAGAAGGGAAAGCAAAGGGAAAGCAGGCTTTCTCCTGAAGGGGGAAGGATTTCCTCTTGTCTCCTCTTTGTGGCTTTAAATGGAATAGGGCAGAGTTTTTCTTACTCACTATCTCCACAAGACCCAGTATCTGAAAGCTACAGACAAAAATTTTTAGTTTTTTCTAGGAACTTTGGACTGGTAGTTAACAGAACGTAAATACTCCAGCACCTCCCCCTTTCTGTGTTAAAGAGCTGACCTTTCAGTCTTTGTTTCTTTCCTTTTGTAATAGCTGTTTGTAATAAGCTGTTTGCATGTGACAGATTGCCCAAAAAACCTGCCAGCTTCCTGGGTTGAAGAAAGCTGTAATCCACTGAGCAGGACTCTGGCAGGCTGGCTAAAAATGGACATTGCCTATTGGACAGTGGACATTCTGACTGTTATGATGTGAAAAGAGTTAAAAACTGTCTGTGAATGAAGTACTTGGGCTCAGTTTGTATTGGCCTAGCTGGTTTCTTAACAGGGGATTAGGAGGAATTTGTTGCTTCAGCTAGTGCTAACTCACTACCCACTCATTAAGTGGGTAATGAAAAGGATAGATGCATCATTACCAAAGGCCATCCCAAGGATTTACAAATAAGAAAAAAAAAATTAAAAAATCATTATCCACTATTTATGTTCTTACCTGGCGTGACTGAGATTTTCAAATTGGTCTCATGGATCAGTCACATTCAATAGCAGATGCATATATTTTATCACAAGAGGTAATTTCAGGATTTGTCTAAAGCTGGATCACGGTAAGCAAAGATCAGTTTATCAGACAATATCCTAAGCAGGGGTAATGACGAAACAATCCAGTGGAGCTGATTCAGCCCTTTGCCCTTCTAAAGCAGATGAACTGAATTGCATGCTGTTTGCAGTGTGCCATGTTCCAAGAGAAACAAAGGAAAGCAGCGCTATTGACTTTGCCTGGAAACTATGGGCCATGTCCCTATCAGCCAATCTAAGGAAGGCAGCTCAAGTTTTCTGTTAGGGAGTTACAGTGTTGGCCAAGTTACTTTCTCTGCTCAGTGGAGAGAAGTGCCACAAAGTCCACCTACAGTGTGTACAGAAACTGCCTCTAATGACCATATCCTTAACTTTGCAACTTCTACATATTTTGGGGAATAATCAGTGCCTACACTTCATTAAAAATGGAGTGTGTACCTAAGAGTTCTTGATCATCTGTTCCTCTTTGATGTCTGTTTGGTAGCCAATGGTTTGTGGTCTTGCCATGCATATGCTATGTATAACTAAGCACTTGGTCTGCCTGAAAGGTAAACGATTAGAATACATTTATTTACTGCATCAAAGAGAACCCACATTAATTATTTTTTCCCAAGTGAAACTGATAGTGTGAGGGACTGTCAGGGAACTAATTTCAGATTGTGTACCACTGCAAGTCAAGTTTCTTTGAAATATGTTTTAAAAAGTTTACAAAATAGCAAAGGCATTGCATTTTTGATGTCACACTGCATAAAAATAAAAATGGGGGAGTTAACTCATTTTCTTCCTAGGTTACAAGCTTTACTGTACACAAACCTCTGTATACAAAATCCTTAGAGATTAAGGCAACTTTGCCCAAGGGAATATAAGATAAAGGCAGTTTGCGGAAGACATCTAAACTAATGAAATGTGGTGTCCACTAAATTTATGACCTAGATGTGTAAAACTGCACCAACATCATAATGTTAGATTTTCTTAAAAGTTTCTTCAACAACCTGCCATCTCTCCTAGCTGGTATCAGGTATCATGAGTGTTGAAAACACTCATGTCATAGGTCATAGAACAACCCAAGCTGGAGCAGAGCTCAAGAGGTCTCTAATCTAACTTCTTTCTCTAAACAGAGTTAATTATGCCATCAGACCAGTTTGTTGAGAGTTTCTTCCTGCCGTGTCCTGAAAACCAGTAAGGATGGAGACTGTACAGCTCCTCTGGGCAACCTACTCCACTATTTGGCTATCCCCAGATGAAATCATTCCTTTATAAGCTCTCTGAATCTCTCTTCTTTCAGTTGATGTCTTCTGGCCCTAGTCCTCTTGCCCTGTACCACTTCGAAGAGCTTGACCACATCATCTTGATAATTTCTGACATTCCCCCCTGCCACAAACACTGGGAAACTGTGGTCAGACCTGCCTGAAGCTGACTCTGCCCCCAGCTGAACCTACCCTGCTTCCTAAATCTCTCCCCACACAGTCAGTGCTCCAGCCCTGACTATCCTGGGGACCCTCCTCTGAACTTGCTGGAGTGCACTGATGTCTTTCTTGTACTGGTGGGCCCACAGTACCTATATGTGGTCTAAAATGATCTGAGTAAAGGGGAATAATAATTTCCCTTGGCCATGTTCCTGTCAGGAGAGGTCAGCTTGCTGTTGGCCACCTTTGCTGCTAGGACATGGTATGGTATCTTGTATAGATCACTGCCCTCTAGGGTTGCTCCCAGCCAGTATCCCCAAGTCTGTACAATTGCTCAAGTATAGCTGAAGTGTGCCAGCTGGCACACATCATGCTTGTGATGCCGTCTACCCATCAACTGAGTTTTAACCTGGGGCTCTCTCCTATGAGGGACTGAGGTATAAAAGATGAACAGGTAGTCAAACGCCACATCCACACAAGAATCCTATTTCCCAAACTAAAATTACAGCTGCAAGCACTGAGCTTCTCCACAGAAACTCAGAAAGAACCATAAAATTAATTTATAGTGACACTTTCTGTATTTAGAAGAAACGCATAGTTCCCAGTTCTAATTTTAAAAGAATATTAAGATATAGAGATGCTATTCTGCCTTGCAGAAACTGTGGCTGGGCAGAATCAACTAAGATTGTTCAAACATAAAGCACAGTGTTGGTCACCTCAATGTTGTTTATTGTTTTTAAAACAGTGTTATTAGGATCACTCTCTCTCATTACCATGTTTCCATTTGGCATCTCAAAGAAGTTGCTTGAAATAGATTAAATAGATCATCTCACCTCAGGGCTTTTCTTATCAAGAAAAAAATATCATGTCATGTCCATGTCAAGGCATTGCCTGATGTGGCCCTTGCAAGGTCTAGGCTGCCACTTCACCATTCCTGGTGTGGAAGATATTAGCTGCACTTCATCTGTCAGACCATGAGCTAAGATATGATTGCCACCAATGTAAAAGTGAAATTGGAAGCAGATGATCCTTTGCTCTACAAATAAGCAAACAGACTCTGAGAATCTTGGAGGAAAGATCATCAGTGCTCAAGTAAATATGAACAAGATCAAGATGAGCTTTTTCACAATCAGATGAAACAAAGATGTAAAATGTAACTTAAAGAAAGATAAGGGTACAGTGCTTGCACAAATCTGTATGTGTGAACAGGCTGTCATACATTAACAAATGCAATGGTAATGACAAACAGGAGTGGGACAGAAAGTTGTTCTCAGATGCATCTAACCTAGCTATTTAGATGATGAGCTACATAAATTCTTGTTGTGTCACTTAACCCCCCATTTTGCAAACACTCCAATCAGGCTGATATTAAATGTCAAGGAATTTGTTCATTCACTACATGGTAGGATGAAAGCTTCAAATGCTTCCTGATAAAAGGGTCACATGAAGTGTTTTTTGATTCATGCTAATATAATATATTCAGCTCAGATGCATTGCTCAACTTGCAGAACTACAGTGTATCGGTTAAGTTATACATATATTAAAAATGAACCTGTGCATTCTCTGGAAACCAGAAAAATTACAATGTTGGTGTAAAAAGTAACCTAAATCTGGATTTTGGAACCAGTTCTAGGCCTACATAAGTTTTAAAACATTTACATGATAATATGTGTGGGGGACAACCTGTCTAACTTCAGTAATGTTTACTTATCCTAAATGCTTCAGCTGTACATCTGTGAAAGCCACTTATTGAGAAAGGCTTTCAGACTTTAATGTGTAACAGAATGATGAATATATTGAATTAAACCAGCCAGAAGATTCTAGGACAAAGTCAGATTAGCTCCATTAGTACCAAAGTGATGAATTGAAAGAATTTTCTTATATACCTGGCATAATAAGAGCTTTAAAAAAAAACTGCGTAGCTATTATCTCTTAGGTATGTATGACTTGAATGGTTTGTAATGAATCTGTGAAATATATGCATTAAATTAACAAAAGAATACAATTTTTATTTTACTGCCGTCTCTTTCAGTTGTCTTTTTCTACTGTCTTTTCTCTTTTGAGAATGTGTATAATTATGTAACTTCTAAATTAAGGCCTTTGTTTCCAAATGTAATGTCACCTTCTGGTTTTCCTGATAAAATAGGTTCCAGCCGGGTACCCCTTAACAGCTATATATGATAATGTGTTGTGTGTCTGGTCTTACCACCTAATGAGATGGTTCTCCTGCAGCTCTGACATGACGTAATGTGGTTTGACTAATTAAAAATACTTCTTTCCATTTATTACATGGGTTTTTCATTAGAAAGGCTTCTGAACTCCCAAATAATTTTGCAGCTGATCTCTGGTGCAAGATACCAATTTCATTTATTCACCAGCCATGCAGAAACATGGCTAGAACATATGCAATGCTGATGTCTCCAGGACTCCTTAGTAGCCCCCCCAAAAAAGTTACAAATGTGACTCAAAATTATGAAGATATTGTGTCCCATAACAATATGTTATTATTATCATTATTAACCTTTCTATGGCTGTTACTATCTAGAGGATCTTGAGGTCAGAACTTTATCCCCAGTCATTAATTAGTTGTACGCCAGCCAATTGGTTTCAGACTGAGAGGGGAGTAATAAATGTGGAGATAAGACTAAGGTGTGAGCAAGCATAAATGAGCATAAAAGGCAATAGTTTCTGCATATATCTGTATACAAGGATCAAATACGATTGAAAGGTGACCTACTGTCCCTCACAGTACCCTTCTGGACAAGTTGTCCAACTGTGAGATGAGCTGATACTCTGGGTGAAGAACTGGCTGAAGGGCAAGGCTCAAAGGGTAGTGAATGCGACTACATCTGGCTGGAGACCAGTCACCAGCACTGGTCCTCAGGACTTGATCCAGGAGCTAGTTTTGTTCCATATTTGTATCAGTGATCTGCATGCAGGAGTTGAATTAGCAAGTTTGCTGATGATACTGAACTGAGAGGTGCTGTTCACTCTCCAGGGACAAGAGGCCTTGCAAAGGCAGCTGAATAACTTAGAACTTTGGGCAATCATAAATGGCATGAAGCTGAACAAGAACATATGCTGGATTCTGCACCTGGGAAAGAGTAACTCCAGGCAAAAATACAACCTGGGAGAGGAGTGGCTGGAGAGCAGCCCTGCAGAAAGGGCTCTTGAAGTGCTGGGTGACAGGAGGCTCAGCAGGAGTCAGCAGTGTGCCCTGGCAGCCAAGGTGCCAAACTGCATCCTGGGGTACATCAAACACAGCATAATCAGCTGGTCCAAAGCAGTGATCATCCCACTGTATTTATCATTGATATTTGTGTGGCCTCTCTTAGTGTATTGTGTGTGCTTTGGGGCACACCATTTAAAAAGGTACTTAACTGTGTCCTAGGAAGGGCAACAAAGCTGGTGCAGGAGCTGGCAGGCATGGTCATTGAAAAGTGGCTGAGGATTCTGGGTCTGCCTCGTTTGGAGCAAAGGGGGCTGAGGGGCAACCTCACAGCTCTCTGCAGCTTCCTGAGGAGGGAAAGTGGAGAGGGAGGAGCTGGTCTCCCTGGGACCCAGTGCCAGGACACATGGGAATGGCCCGAAGCTGTGTCTGTCAAGGAAGGCTCAGACTTGACATGAGGAAATGTTTGTTTATTGAGAGGGTAGTCAAACCCTGGTTTCCTGAAGGGGTGCGTGATGCCTGTCAGTGCTTAAGGGGCATTTGGACAATGCTCTTAATACTTAACTTTTGGTCAGCCCTGAAATGATGAGGCAGTTGGAGTAGATGGTCGTTGTAGGTCCCTTTTAACTGAAATCTTCCCTTCTGTTCTTCTTCCTACATCCTTCCCACCTCCATCTTTCCCTAGCAGTACATGCTGAAGAAATCTCTGATGACATTTTTTTAAGTTATTTGCCCACCTTGCTTTGTGGGAAGATATTCACATCTTCTCTAAAACCCTGGAAAATACCTTTTTCCTTTAGGATTTAGTATTTTGAGTCCTGAAAGAGTAAGGAAGATACTGGTCTTGCCATTTCGTACACTGATGCCCAAAGTCATCTACAGGTTCAGAGTATGTAAATAAAGGCATTTATACCACAGATGTTCATTTGGTTGTAGTAATGCCCTGAGGTGAAAGAAAGAAATGACACTGCATGAATTTTGCATTCTCAATGCACTGACAAGTGACATTTGCTGCTGCCTTGCTTATGGTGAGGTCACTCACTTTGAATGAGTGGTTTTGTGTTCCCTACCATCATTTTCCTTGCACTTCAGCAGCTTTTCTCCTCCTTTGGCCTTCACTCTTAATACCTTTCTTGAAAGTGTTGCCAGCTCTCTAAGCCTTTGCCTTGCTCCTTCCAGTCATCACCTCCTTTTGTAGGCCCTCCATGCCCCTAATCATCTGCTTAGTTTTTGCTTTCATCCTAGAGAGAATTTGTCTTTCTTGAACCCAAGGAATGATAATTGTCCATAGTGGCACAGTGTACCTCCTCTCCTCTCTCTCCAGCAGGTAAGATAATACCATGAATCCTAGGTCATGAGAGTAGACTTGGAAGTTGATCAGCAGTGACATCTGATGTGTGTTGTCTGATTAACAGCAGGATGGACTAGATTTGGGGGTTGTTTGCCTTTTTGTGTGGAGCTGGTCTTTTTTTCAGTTGGGTTGAGGGGGAAGTTGCTGTTGGAAGTTCAGTAATACTGCCCTGATCTAAGAGTTTGCAAGCTCCATGTACACCTGTGAGTAAAAAACAATCTCTTTGCCAAAGACTTTACTGTCAAAATAAACAAAATATTACAGTTATTTTTCCAGGCAAGTAGTTTCATATCCTGCCAGAAGGTCTATTTTTTTTCTCTTCTGCAGCTGGAGCTGCATTTAATAAGGGCTTTCACCTTATTATCTGAAGTCCCATAAATTTAAAATACTAATTCATGCAGTTTTATTTTTAGCCTAAGATCAAGCTTTGCTTTCTGATGTATTTTTTTGTATGTGAATCAGGTCTTAATATTCATATTATGTTGTCTTAGTCTCCTGCATGATATGAGGAGTCATAGTTTACATTCTGTTAGTCACCCTTGGCTGCTTTGTTTTCATCCAGGCACAGATTGAGAACTCGCGTGCACCAGAGGTGTCTCTGAGGAGGGTCTGCAATCTACTAGATATAAATTGTTATTCTTCACTGCTTTCTAAATGTGAGCTTGCTGTGGGAGGGAAGAGCTAGGGAAGATGAGAGGTGGTCTGTGCAAAGGTGAGAGGTCTGAGACAAACGTTCAAGTCCCAGGTATGCTACAAAATTCCTTCGTGACCTTTTGAAACTGGCTTTAGTTATGCCTACCAGAGATCTTGAAATGCTGTGGAAGTGTTCCCAAGATAGTTAGGTACCAAGAAGAGTGCGGCTATCACACAGCACTCTATTTAGGCTCCTTAAACTCTAATTGAGAAGCAAGGTATCTTATAGGCTTGAGTATCTCTACTTAGTGCTGCACTGTATTTGTAAACATCCCCTGAGGTTCTCCATGCTTCAGCTTTTCTCTATGAAATCCTTCTTTTCTGATCACACAATTTATTTTTTTTTTTTGATAAGCCACAGGGAGAGGTGCTATTTCTCATGCTACATTTGGATGGCAACTAACAATGGATGTCATAATCTCGGTCCAACAGTGTGATACAAATAAACAGGAGTGATTTACTATTATTTGCTTTTACTGCTCTATCAGCCAGAGATAGCAAGCCAATTTTACACCCTTCAGAGTGAAAACATAGGTAAGCCTGCACGTTCAATGATAAGATTGTCTTAATTTTTCAAGAAGGATAGCAGGATCTGTATCACCTGTAAGACATCTGAAGTGGTCTAGATTAACTGTCTTGTTCCAGTAGGGAGATAGATTAAAGGCAAAATATCAAGGAGGAAAATTGGACAGAATGTCACTTAGCATAATGGTGACCACCACCAAGTCAAACACCACTGGCTATAGTTGTCCTTCCCAGAGCACATCGTTGGCCTCTAAATCTTCCCCTTAGCTGTCACAAGATGGGGCAGGAGCTAGCGGCCCTGCCAGGTGAGCACCCAAGGAACCTCCTCAGGCTGACATTTCTTAGAAAGGGGAGAAAACAGGCTTTGGTGCCTTCTCAGTAAGTTCTGCCTCCAGCTTGCTGACCAGTGCTTTCCCCACTCTGAAAGCCACCTGGTTCCTTCCCTCTTTTTAGTGGTCAGCAGTTATTCCCCCTTAACTCTGAAGGACACACTTTAAATGAGATAACCTGATGCTGGTTCACAAACTTGTGTGACAGCCCAGTCCAGCTATTCTGCCCTTGTTCTCCCCCTCTCTGCTTCACAGTACTGCCAACCAAATGTTCAGCTGATACTAAATCATAAACAAAATGGTCAGTAAAGGAGAAGGGGAAGAGATACAGCACTTGCCTTCTCAGCAATGAGCCATACAGCCTAATAACTGATATAGTATATTCCTAAAAAGCAACTACCCTTCCAACCATTAATTGCACGGTGCTCTACACTAGCATTTTGAGGCATGTTGGGGTTTCATTTGCTGGATTTTTATCTTATTCTAGGCTCCTCTGAATTATAACCTGAATACTGTTAACGCTACAGATCTGAAGGTCACACGGGCATGCTACAGCTATGAAAGATTAATGAGATGCTTCATTAACCTTTGCTCTTTAGACTATTTAGAAATATCTGTGTTATTTTCAAGAAGTGCTAGTGAAAGGAAGAAATATACTTTGGTATGATTAGAATACTTTTGTGCTGGAAGTTAGCACTGTTACTACTTAACCTTCTGTGTCTGCTCATACTTTGCACTGCACTCTCCTTTCCCTACTTTATCCTTTCTCCCCAGCCCTGCTCTCACATCCCTCTGAGAAATGTGATCCCACATCACTTTCTCAGTGGTGGAGGCGCATTCTACCAACAGCAGTCCCACGAACAAACCACCCAAAGTTCAGATATTATTCAGGGAAGTTTATACTCTCTTGACTGTGTCTTTAATCTTCTTTCATTTTGTGTCAGTTTTGTAACATCTCCCATGATTTAACAGTGAGTTTAAAGGCAAGTATGTAAAATGAGAAACGCAACTTCCTATTCCTGGAGCTGCTTTATGACTGCTCTAAAGGAGTGTGAAAACAACTCATATCTAAGATAGGAAGAGTTTCTGAGTATCCTGAATGGCAGGGCAGTTTTAGATTAGCTTAAAGATTTGTTTCAGTGATGTAGCAAAGAAAATCAATAAATGAGAAAAAACAGAATAAGTACATGTGTTCAGTTTCTGGCTTAGACAATGCCTTACCTAGTTCTTGATTTTTTTTTTTTTTTTTGACTGTAGTTTGAATTCTTAATAAGAATGAGAATTCTGTATGCAAAATTTTACAAAAGTGCTAAATTACTTTTTTAATGTCTAAAATCTCATTGGAGCCCAGTAATCCTCAGATTCCTGAATCATTTTGGTGTTCTGAAAACTCTCCTCTAGTTTATTCACTTTAGGGGTTACAGCTCTACCTCCAAAAGCTAATAGTTTAAAATTAGACAAGGTAGCAAAACAATTGATGTGAGTCTTATTTCATGAAGGTGAAAAAGCCACAGACAAATTAAAGGAGAAGCTTTCACACATATCTAGTGCATCACTAAATCTGTATGACATCTTTTTCTGCCCTTCTCCCTTTGCTAACTCCAAGACTGAGTGGTCTGTCCATGCCCTGGCTTGAATTGGGCAAGAGACAAGAGACCAAGCTCCTATTGCCAGAGTCCCTTCTGCCTTAATAACAAGCAGATCCACCTCTCCTCCAAAGTAATTTTATTCTCCATGCTAAGGAAATATCTAAAACAGTGACATTATGGTGTGCACAGCAAGGCTGGGAAGTTCTGTAGCCTATGCAAAACTGGGAGCTCTTTTATTTGTCTGTGGGACCCCATGCCATTGTTCAGGTTGTGTCAGTAACATATTGTGCTTTCATGAGAGTTGCTTTTTTCCTCCCACAAAAAGAGAACTTAGGAGGAACTGCTGGTGAAATGTTATTCTCTAACATTGTTCTTTGCTCAGTAGAGAGCCTGGTCCTCGATGGAGAGAGATGGCATTTGGAAAATGCTGAGGTTCCCTGAAAACAACTTGCCACTGGGTGGGTGCTGTGTTTAAATCACACTGTGTTTGAACCTCACTCATGTGAAAAATCTCCTGGCCCATCCAGCCAGATTCAGCTGAGACTGAATTGTCACATCCCAGAGATTGTCTTTGAATATATTAGTACTTTAGCTTGTACCTAGCACTCCAACTTATATTTGCTTTCTGATAAAGGATCAAAGAGTCTGGAAAAAAGCTAATGCAGATGAACATTAAAGAATTATTTATAAAGGAGCACCAGGCCTTGTGTTGCCTTGCCAAACACTGCTCAGAAATGCTCATCAATTGCCCTTAACTGGAGTGCATAATCTCCCATTTCAATTCTAAGGCAGTTTTTCATTATTTTTTTGCTGTAAATATATCTTTCTTGTTCCCTTCCTCACACAGGAACTGGTGAAGGTGAAATGTTAGTTCCTCTTTTTATGCTGGACAATTTAAAGTCTATAATGATGAACCCTATATTGAACACTCGTCTTAGTTCAAGATGTTTTTAACTTAGGCTTTTCACAAACTGTTATTGATCTCTGCCTCCACAGCCATAAATCCTTTCATTTAGTAATTCTGTAAATACAGCAGAATCGGTGGGGCTTTGAATCTTCATTTGATCAAAAAGTTTCAAATCTCTCAGATAAATCTATAGCTCCCAGTGTCAGATTTGCAGGTGTTCAATCATCTTTCCTCGGACACTAAATCAAATGCCTTAAGTTTATGCTAAATTTTTTGTATGCTTACATGACACTGGTCATAAGTATATTGTCCTCAGGTGACTGTAAATTAAATAATAGTTTGAATTTATCATTATGAGAAAGAGGCTATCCACTTAATAAATTTATCTAATTCTTTTTCTTCTGTTCTAATATGTGGTCACAGAGAGCTCTAACTTCAGGAGGATGGAGAGGGTAAAATAGCTGAGTCTGCCTGGTGCCTTCCTGTAAAGTTCTTTAAAAACTGGATTAGTAAACACTAATCACAATTCATTAGGACTAGTTATCATACATCTCATGAGAGTCTTCCTTGAAAATATTTGGATTGGGTGAAGTTAACCTCTTACAGGCACAAAAGGAGGCATCACTGGATAGAATTTAGATGTACGGTCTGAAACTGGTTCCCAAGTTATTGCCTTGGCTACTTGTTTTTCAGCTGCATGACAATGTGGGAAAAGCAGTTTCAACACTTTAAGTGGGAGCTGGAGACAGTTCTTAAATTAGGTAAAAGATGTCTGGATATAATCTGCATATTTTTACTAATAACACTACCTGGACAATGTCCTTTCTCTGCCTTCGTAAGGGTTTGGCTGGAAACAATATTAGAGGTGAAGAGTTTGGTATTTTTTTTTTTGGTGAAATGAACTGTCATCAGATTCTGAATATATCTCTTTTATTGCGCATCTTTTTATTGTACAATAAATGTTCAAAAACACATCAGGCAAAATGCCATCTAAAGATAAACACAAATCACAAACTCATGACTCTATTAGGCATTAAAAACATGATTCATTAGCGATACTGGTTTTATGGCATTTTATAATTTTCTCTACTTCTGAAGCCTCATCTGTATTCTGCAAAAAAATATCTGTTTCTGTCCCGCAGAGGTAATCCTATGCCTGTCTTTCTCTGCTCTATAGGCACAGTGTCCTAAACTGGAAGATATAATCTGAATAAAACTCAGAGGAGCTGTTTTCAGTTTGAATTTGGCTTTAAAGTTTGCTGCTTCTATTTCAGACCTGAAGAAAGAGGATTTATGCCTTAAAGTTTGTCTCTGTCTTTCCATTATTTGCCCAAATCTCTAACCTCTTCCTTCCAGCCTTGGTTCATTATATATTAGCATATCACAGCTACTGCAATACTACTACCATCAAAAGAAGACAGTAACTACAGACATGAAATTATAAAGTTGCCCTTAACCGGGCCCTGGATTTGCATTGTTTACCATTCTTTTGGATAAAACCATCACTCTTTCAGCTTCATCTCATTCACTTTTGGCTACATGGTTTTCCCTCTAATAGTCCTGCAGTCCCCAAAGAAATTATCTGAATTTAAGAAAGCGGACTATTGGACAGATGAAACAAGAAGGCCCCAACTACATTTAGCTAAATCAGTGCTGCAATTCCTTTCCCAGCTCCATTCAATTTTTAAAAAATTATTCTCAGTTTACCAAACAATCATTAATTATTGGGGCATTGTATATTTTTCTATTCAAACAAAAATCTTTTCTTGACTATTTATCCCAGTTATGAAGCTGTTACTTTTTTCCATTCCTTCTTATTCCAAAATGCAAGATGGAAGTAACCAGGTGAAATTGTTTTATCACAAATAATAAAGCCAGTGGTTATTAAATAGTAGTTCATAATTTGCATTGTTTTTCTCGCATCTTTAATGAAAAGCTTGATAAGAAAAAAGCATAGAAGCCCACAGGAATGTTGTGTAATAACAGTTCTTCCTAGAAGATTTTTTGCAGGTTTGCAGATCCCTGTGGTTGATCACAGCATTTCTGCTGAGATACAAATGTTCACAATGTTCGAAAACATTGATAGGTTACTAAAATGTCCTTCAGGCTACGCATGCGTTTATTAAATACCAAAACAAAACACCATCCTCTTTGTGCATTAACTGTCCTTCACCCCAATCCATAACAAGTGTTGCTTTCCCCCTGTGAACTAGAATTATCTTTGAAAAGGTTTTGTTTTTCTACAGTAGCTACCCAAGTTGCTGAAGTACTGCTAGAGTAATCTGCTTGCTGGAGTGAGCCACTCTAGTACTTTTAAGGAGGATGAAGGGACAACCCAATGGCTGAAGAAACAGTGTTTGGTTATTTATATTTCACTTTTGTGTCTTAGGGCTTGAATTATGCACTTATGCCCACAATTATTCATTTATATCTATTTATGAATATACATCCATATATGTATATACTTTCATATAAATGTGTGTATATATATATATACACATGCATACAATGAATATATAGAATAGGTATTCAGAAGCTATGATAAAATGCCCTTTGAGACTGGGCAATCTAAGCAGGAAAGAACTGATTGTACTTTCAGACTTTGAAAATACATCATCACATACATGAAGTGTTGGTTTTGCACCACGGAGACTAGCAGCAGAATTTAGGAGACTCATTCCAAGTCATATAATAAAGGATGATTTGAAGGATGCATTAATAGTAAACACAACACTTACATCAGTAAATTCCAGCTCCCTAACACATCTTAGATAAAGCAGCCCCACCATATTAATCTGATGAAGCGTGTGCTCTTAAAATCAGAAAATATGGTTCAGGTCTCCACGTGCTTTGCTGGCAAACAGCAACTGACAAAAATACTGGATAGACTGGGTCAAATCCTACATTCATTTAGCAGATAACAACATCTGCTGTTCATCTGCCAGCATTCCAAGAGTAGGCCAGCTTGCAGTTTATCTGCGCTGCTTTTGTTTAAGTTGTATCTTGTGAATGAATGTCCATGAAGTTCCAGGTGGGTGCCTTCTTCCATTTATCTTCTTTGCAAGAGAACAGAGAAACTCAAAATAAACTCACAAGGGGTGAAAAGTAATTGGGAAACAACACTCTCTTCTGAAACACTCTCTTAAAGCCATTTAAATTGAGTGCACATCTGCATAAGGCTCTGCACTACATTCTGCTTACTTAATATTTATGTGATTTCATAATTTTCTTTTCATTACTTTTATCTGAGTCCTGCTACACAGTGGAAACACATTAACTCTTCTTCAGTAAAGAAACATACAGAAAGCACAAGGAAAAATAAAATTATAAGACCCTTGGGCTGACTTGCAGCTTAGCTCATGTGGACCAAGGCAGGGATGGCCAAGGACACTCTGGGAAACTGGTGGGTGCTGTATTCTGTCAGAAAATGCATGTGAGGCCAAGCAGTAAGCGTACAGATAGCAGGAGTAACCTGCTGAAGACAATGGTATGCATTTCAGTTTGGCTATGAAGATATTACATGTCAATGTGTTGCTTAAGTTAAGGCAAAGACAACTTCCTTGGTTTCAACAAGGGGTGGACTTCTTACACCGGAAGTTTTATCTAGCAAAGTTAAATCTCTTTCAGTTAGTTTTATAATATGTATCCAAACAAAGGGTTTCCTTACTGAAGTACAAACATCCATTTATTACTATTTCCCATGGAAAGTATCACTGACAACAGATAGATTTCTACAGTGTACTACAATAAAGCTTGCTGGTGGCATAAAACTGCATTTTCAAAGAGAAAAAACTCTCTTTAAGTCTTGCTTGGTGGCTTTTGATGCATCATCATGTTAAGACCCTGAGCTTTAAGCCACTTATATAGTTTTCAAAATTCAGACAGTATACCTTTATTTTTTGGACTTTCCTTTCAATGTTAGATGCATGAACAGTTTTTTCAGCTTCCATATGTGAGCCCTTAAAATTTGTCCTCTTCAAAAATTGTCAAGTTTCAGAGCTCTAGAGTCAGAAGGAGCTGACAAGACCATTTAACTTCTTTCCTTAGGTGATCCTGCTGCAATGATACAGGGATGGCATAAGATATAAGATGCCAGAATCCATTATACATTTCCTGCCCTGACATATTTTAGGTAGTTAATACAGGACTGGCTTACTTCTGAAAAAAGTTTTGTGATATTTAGTAAAACACTTTTATTGTTAATCTTTACTTTAGTATGCTGGTTTTCTGTCATGTTCCACTTGTCCCCTAATATTTTTTAATCTATCTGACAATTTCAGCTGCACTTTTTTGGATGGGTAGGCCCTTCAGAAATTCTGAGTCCCTGCAAACTTTGTGGTGAGAGGAGACTGGGGAGAAGAACTGAGACAATTGTGTGATTTTGTATGGACAGTGAGTCCACATAGAAGCTTATGCATGCATCCATAAAAACCAAGCATTTACTGTTCCTGATGTTCAGAAACTGGTTAGGGTTTTTTTTGGCTCGTGTCTATGTTCATGACTGAGGATCATGTGCCACCACAGTTAATCTTTTCCAGGTACATACATGTTATCAAACTGGCTTGTTGTCTCTATGCAACACACACGCAGTTCTCCTAGCAGTCTGCATTGAACATTTTTCTTCAGTCTTTTATCGCTTTAGTTGCCCTCATTGGATTTCTTCTGATTTATTTCAAATTTTGCGTTGAAGCCAGTGCTTTTTCACCAGCACCAACCGGACCTGCCAAATAAATCTTGGTGTAACAGAAATGAAGGCAACAGCAGCACCAGAGTGGTGTGCACAGCTACAGCTCTGGCCTTGCAAAGTTGATATAAAATAATGCCATTATTACTCCCATGATTCCCCACTCAGTAATGTTAATGTTCATGCATTTCAAAATAGCTATCACTTCTTTTTGCAGCAGTAGCTTAACACTTCATGCTTGTCTGGAGTTAATTGGCTGAGCATATACTGGGATCCCTTGATTAAGCTTTGCTATATGAAACACTTCAGCTGTGCTATGTTGGATCAGGGCCCCGTCCTGTGCAATAAAGCCTCTCTCTTGCCCCAGTGAAGCACCTTGAGCATACGCTTGGTTTGTTCTAGCACTTACTGCAGTTTAGCTACTTCCTTTAAAGTTTTAACTGCTCTTCTTAGCATGTCTTAGTTTATTTAGGCCAAACATCTGGTTGTCTGCAGTTAAATATTTAAATCTGGTTGTCTGCAGTTAAATATTTAAAGCAATAACCAAACACTAACCAAATAGCTTGACTTTTATATTAATTTTATTTTCCCTCAGTTTGTTTAAAATCAGTAGGAGTCTTGAGCATTTGAGAAGTCTGAACATGACATCGCTCTTAGGGCATGTAAAGCTTAAGCACTGATATTATCAGCAAGTGAAATTTAGGAAAAAGTAAGCTGAATGTCCTTGCTGGAGCAATGGGAAAAAAAAAGAATCTCAATAAAAATAAAAACATGACAAATCCATTGGTGTGCCTTCACCTTGTGTTATGCCACACTGTTGTAAAAATCATTGTAACATTGTAACATATTAATGGCTAAGGAAGTTGTCATCTATTAGGTAAGTCTGTGGTTATATATATATATATATATATATTCATAGCCTATGTCCTGTGCATGGAAAACACAGCCCTCAGGCTACTTCATTGTCTCAGTCAAGGTAGTCTGAGAAAGTGCTCCCAGCAGCTACCACAGCTCAGCTGCTGCACACTGATCTGTATTGAACCCCAAGCTGAACTTGGTTTTATCACAATTTCAATTTTTATTGTAACCCTGTAATCCCAGGGAAACAAAAAGGCCTTAATCACTTTCTGAGTTTGACTGATTAGACTTTTCTTACATAATTGATAAGTGACCACTTGCTTCCTGAACTAATCATTTCATCCAGAAGGATGGCTCCTGATGGAGCTTGCAGAGGCAGCTAATTCAAAGACATGACTCTGAGGTGCAACTCTGCCAGACTGGAGTTAGCAGCAGAAATTGGCTGTCTGACATAGTTATTCCTTATATGATGCAGCACTTATTGCTGTGTCTAATGTTATGACCATCTGAACTGTATTGTCAAAACTGCTAATATATATATGTATATATACATACGTATAAATTTAACAAGTAGCATACACACACAAAACCACATTTGCTCTATGGTATATGTGTGGTGCAGGTGGGAAATTTTCCTTTTCCCTTGGAAGAACAAAAGCAACCTTCCACTACCCAAAATGTTTCATCTGGAAATTCAAGTGTACGCTTCAAGGTCTGCCCTCTATTTGAAACAATCTCCTCATTCACACTGTGCTGTTGCAGGAGAAGAACTTCGAAGTGATGGTAAGCTCAGAGTGAGGACAGGCTCGGTAGAGGACTGGCCAGCAACCAGCACGGCTGCGAACCTGCTTCAGAGTGAGCCCCTTGCCAGTCTCAAGCCCCACCTTTTATTGGCCCTTGATCATGCGCACTTGGGCCAGCCCTAACTGGGCACAGGTGGAGCTGAGCACCGGCTGAGCTCATTACTCGGCAGGTCCTGCCACCTGCTGCCTACACTGTGCCTCCTATGAAGGGCCACAATGTCCTCTCTTGGTTATTCACAGCAGTGTCATGGAAGTGTCATGGAAGGAGAAGGTAGAAGATCTAGCCTGCAGCTGAAAAACAATGCTAGAGCTAGAACTCCCACACAGCTAAACAGAACAGAAATCTTAATTTTTTTGAAACACACATATGTTTTCCATCTTCAAGGTACTGCTCATAACATCACAGCTTTTTCTTGGTAAAATGAAAGGCCTGGAGAGAACAGAACTCAGGAGAGCCATAGAGTGTTTTCAGTTATTGAATGAGCTTTTCCAGCACAATGTACCTTACAATTTGTGGTCACTTTTAAAGCAAGTAATTAGGCATTACTGTGAAGTATGTAAGAATAATTACATCCATTTAACAGATGTCTGAATGGAACCAAAGCAAAGCAGTAGCTGGTAGTCCCCTAGAGAGACAGAAGGCTGGATTCAGTTCTGACTGGTCTCTTTCATAACACAGCATATTCTTTTTCAACAGCAATTCTTAAAATTATTCTGCATTAGATCAACTTTCTTTAAACTGCTGCATTTGAGTGGATGTTTTAATTCACTCTAATCCCTAACAAGCAAACGCTAGATTAACTTTGGCCTTGGAGACTATCTCTCTGAAACTGCTACTTTTCCCTCCAAGAGTGACCTCAGGAACATCGTGGTGACAATGCACAGCAGCCTGACTTACTCAGGCCCTGTGAGAGCTGAGCATTTAGCATCATTGCACTGACAAAAAGAGTTGTCTACTTTGGGCTGGTGAAGAGGAAGCCTTTGAAAAATACTATTTCTGGTGGAAAGTAACTGTTTATTATCCAAAGTGCCCTGTTGCTAGGCATTTATTGTGTCTTATTTTGGTCAAGCAACAGATATTTTATAATGCAGTATGCTGCCTTTCAAGAAGAATAAACCTGTATTTTTATCTTTCATGATTCTTTACTCTGTATTTTTCAGTCCAATCCCTCTACATGCTTTGAAAATGCCTTTCCTTCTGCTGACAAAACTATGTAATTTTTGGTTTTGTAATTGTGGAATACAGCCATTTTAACACCACACCCATTTTTAGAGGCTTATTTACCCAGAAAAAACTGTCATTAAAGGTTAGAATCTCTAACTAGAAGCTGTTCATATTTGCATTACTGTAACACCCCCAGGTCTCTTAAGAGATCTTGCACTAGCCTTCATATTACACACAGATACAATAAAAAAACAGTAAGATGCCATTTACCATTTCTATACCTGAAGTCTCCAACTTTCTTGTTAGTTGCCTGACTCCTATCTGTGCTCATTACTTTCTTTTTTTTGCCCCTCTCATCCGTATGCTGTTTATTCTTCTTTCTATTTAGCTATTTTTACTCATAGGATTCATCCCCACCATGGTACTGTGTGAAAACAGCAGTTATTTTATTGTGGCACTGTACAAATATCACAATCCCAAGATGAAATACTTACAGATTTGCTTCTGGGGTGACTTTATTTAAAAAGGGAATTGTGCCTGAATATGTATTGAAGACAGCAGAACTAGGCTAGTTTAATATTAGTTTCACTATGAAAACAAACTTTCATACTCAGTCCTTCATCTCTTTTATTTACTTTCTCTTTATAGCCATGTAATTCCATATACTTTGAGAAAATGAATTATGTCTCATGCTAGCATTAACAATAAGAGGAATAAATGCAAACAGCACATTATACAGGTAAACACTATGGGATAAACCATTAGAGGATGCACTAGAATGCAAATTGTATGCTTCAGCTGCTGAAAAACATTGTAAGGTGTTTGGTGGTTTTTTTTTTTTTATTCCCCTCAATTTAGTCCAGAGTACTCAAGATACTTGGTGCGTCTTTTACACTAAGATTATGCAATGCAATTACTTTAGTAGCAGGAAACACTTCCCTGAAACTACATTGAAGTCAGTTTTATACAAATGAATTTGGATTTCAAAACCAATCTCCTACACATGGAAAATAAACATCCTCCCTCTGATCTAGGCGGAGGCAGTTAAATGAGGCTCCTAATTCACACTGGGTGATAGGAGGTGTGCTGGTACAGGGAGCTACTGGTGCAGCCTGCACAGTAAGCACTCCACTGCAAGTGGATGGGGTCCCAGAAACCTGGGAAAATGTTGGAAATCTTTTACAGCTAGTACTGTGGGGCTGTTAATGATTCCACTGATAATCGTAACATGGGGCAAAAAAAGGTTGCTTTAGCTTTGCCTGTTAATTTCCAGACTCTGACTTTATTTTGCTCTTTTATTATCCTTTCCTTTATTCCAGGTTGGGGTCTCTTTATTTTGTTTTGTTTCCCTTTTTTTTAATGGTCTTCATGAAGCAGCTGTTCCTGTTGTGGGCACCTGATCGCTGCTGTTTCTCATTTGCCACAGTCCCTCCAGGACTCTCATGTCATCAACACCTGTTTCTTATTCTTTTGAATGGTGACTAAAAGGCACATTAACCAGATCCAAGTAAAAAGCAAGCTCAGTACCTGCCTCTTTATCAAGTTTTAGGCCCTTAATCTTATTTTTTTTCCTTCCCTGTTTAAATGAAAGTAAATTGACCCTTCCTCTGATTTTGCCAATAATTACAGCCTGCAGTTTTATCTCTGTAAAACTGTACTCTAGTTTGTGAGCTAGATTTAAAGTCTTACAGCTCATACTGCATTAGTCTTCCTCCAAAGAGTCATTTTAGTACCTGTAGGGAAGTCTTTATTAATGTTATTGTTATTAATGTCGTTGCTGGAATGTTTGTTATTCTAGATATAAAATACATTATTGATTCATTCCCCAGAAGTTTACTTTGGCAGAGCTTTTCTTGTTGGACAGTAAGGAGGACTGAGTTTTTATGGTTTTGGAAAGCTTTGATAAGATGTGTAAAGAACCTCATGGAAGACAATACTAAATCTAAATCCCTCTGTTTCCAGTAGGCAGAAAATGCAATTAAGCATCTTTCCCTGGAGTAGGAATGCACCACGCTCCAGCAGGTGTGTTATTTTTGCAACATCAAAATAAAAACTTTAGTCAGCCTTTCACTATAAAAATAAGTGAAATGCAGAGCAGATGCTGTAGTAACCATTAATTTACATTCACCAACTATATTTGTTATAAAAGCAGATGAGGACACTGGAAAAACAAGTTATTTTTGGCTCTTCCATGCAATATCACAAGAAAGCTACCGTAATGTGTTTAGCAGAGCAATGAATAAATACCAGCTAAATTTATCTCTGCTATAACCCTGCAGAAATGTATAATGAATTTAGTCCTAAATTCCGCTTTGTGGAGGGAAGGATAAAATTAGAGTAGTTTATTGAACATCACCTGAAGTCCTACCAGAGCTGGTACTAAACTAACTTTAAAAACCTTAACAAGGAAAACAGAACAATATGCAGACGTTTCCTAAATTTTACTGTTCCAAACCTACATTTATAAATTCCAGTAAGAATTAAATTTTAATGAGTCGTGTAATAACATCTGTTCAGAGGAACTCAAAAGGGAAGTAGCATTTCTCAGGTGCTGATTTCTGTAAGACTTCTGTGTGCAGTGCTGGGCTTTTTCTGGTGATTTAACAAATGGCATGTTCCTCCAGAGCCACGGGTATGTGTGGGACCATGGCTACTGGGTGAAAGGGTCAAAAGCATCTTAGATTGTACAATTATCTTTCATCTGTTGATGCTGAAGTGCTGCATATGCAATTAAAAGAACTTCATTATAGATCAGCTTAAGTATGCTACTTATTTATTTCTAGAGGTGAAAGCAAAAAGGCTCAACCTGCCTTGTCAGTTTACTAGAACAGCTGAAAGTCCTCAGTCCAAAGCACACTGCTCAACTCCTCAAATAATTAATCTTTAAATTAATGGTACATGTGTATCACCTCTGTCTTTGTAGTAATACTTTTCACTGCCCATTCTACTAATGGCAAAGTAAAAGAATGAATTAAATGATTTCAAAACGATTCCTGGTTTCATTTTTTCATGATACACTGATCTTAAATCAGAGTTTTGACTTCTCTGCAAAGTTATCTTTTTATATTGAGACCACAGTCTAACAGAAGTTCTAATAAAATGAAGACATGTCCTTTTCCCCTCTGATTGTTACTCATGCATGTGGGTGCTTATGATACTTTGCCTATATTTGCCCATATTACAAATCAGATTTTTTTTAAAGCCCTATTATTAACTGCTTTAATGGCAGTTATTGGCCATTTTGAATGGAATCTTTATTAATATCTTTTACTGATAGACCTGTGACACACATCAGTGGGAATTGTTTAAGGCCAGCTATGAAGCCCAGCTCTTATGGGTTTTCAGCTAAGGGAAAAAAAGCCACACAAAAAATATTGTCAGAGGTTCACTTTAGTAGAAAAATATGCAGAGGCTTGTGTCCTATCATTGTTGAAGTTTAGACTTTTTTCCCCTGACTTTTCAGTGGAAAAAATGAATGAAATTCACTTAGATCTGCTGGTACATTCAGTTCAAGGTGTGCATTTCCTGGGGGAAAAAAAAAAACACATTATGCTTTAAACGTTTCTGGTTTGTTTTTTTTTTTTCTTGTTTTCTGTTTATTTGCTTGTTTTTTTAACTGGATAACTGCATAGCATCATGACTAGTAAATGAGTAAATGAGTAAAGTAAATGAGACAGTGCTTAAGAGTTTGGAGTCCCAGTGACTCCACTACTCATGGATCAGCTGAATAAATGCATCTTGGTATGTCCAATGTCCCTAGTTTGTATGAATCATTAAACAAACACCACGAAGTTAAAATGGTACTTCCTCTCAACCTGTATGTACAGCATGACACCCAATGACATGCATGTGCTTCAAACTTCCCTTTATCTTTGTGCGTAAGGCAAGACAAACTTTACCTTAGGTTGCAGACAGTATAAAATATAATACATTTTATTAAAATATATTTTTATGTTTATATATATTGTAGTATATATATAAAAGCATTAACTTCATAAGCTCCACAAGAACTTGGTCAGATTTTCAAGCGTGGGTAATTCAAGACCTGCCAACCTTATCTGTGTTACAACAGAAACTTTCTCCTTCTGGCCTACTATTGCTATCCCCTGGAGATCCAGCTTTGGAGATCACCACCAAATTCTATTCAGACATTTGCCCCTCTCCTGAGATTCACAACAGGGCACGTTTGTTTGCTTTTGATTCAAACCCTAAGCACTGAATGGTGACACACACACCCACAAGAGTACCTGAAAGACAATGAAAGCCTAGGTAGCACTTGAAGTACAAGTGACCTGAAGTGGATGTTTTCAAACCACGAATTTTCTTTAGAGCTAATGTGCTCAGGTATGACGCATCTGAATTGGAATTTGGAAAGAGTGCAACCAAAAATGAGGATAGGAAAGAGAAGAATAGTTTATTGGCCTTGCCTAAAATTCAGAGGAAACAGAACTTGGAAGAGAAACACACACTCATATTACACTTCCTATAGCACACAAACCCTATTTTATTAACACTGCAGCAGAGTAAGATACAACTAATCATTTACAATGTATATAACTTACAGCAACACAATTCGTGAAATCTGTCTTTGTACATTTGGAGAATGCTAAAGATGATCTACTGAGAATGCAAAAAGTGACTGCTTCTAATTTCTTCTGTTTTCAGTTCCCTGGAAGAACAAGACAGCTGCAAAATGCAAAGATTTGGGTAATTCCTGACATTAAAACTGCTGCAAAACACATGAATGACTGCAGGGCATAAAGCAAGAAAAAACTACCCATGAACCTGAATACTGTAAACAATGTGTAAACACTGAATCTTTTGCTCTTGAATCTGCAGATATGTTTTCCTACAGCACAAAACCAGCCTCATTAAAACACAAATCAGGAGCTTACTTCTCTGATTTTTGTACCACAGCACATATATGTGTGTACACATATGTTCTGTTTCTTATGGGGACAAACTTTTTAGCAGGGCCTGCAGAGATAGGACAAGAAGTAATCGTTTTAAACTAAAAGACGGTAGATTTAGACTAGATATTAGGAGGAAATTTTTTACCATGAGAGTGGTGCAACACTGGAACAGGTTGTCCAAAGAGGTGGTAGATGCCCTGTCCCTGGAAACATTCAAGGTCAGGTTGGATGGGGCTCTAAGGAACCTGGTCTAGTAGAAGATGTCCCTGCTTACTAAATGGGAGTTGGACTAAATGACCTTTAAAGGCCTCATCCAACACGCAATGTTCTGTGAGTCTAAGATTCTATGATATATTTACATCAGTTGCATAAACTACTCATCTGCCCATCTCTTAAGTAGATTCAGTTTCCAAAGCAATGTGTATCAAAATGCCATGTGATATCCAGTCCACTCCAAAACCTTCTAAGGACTGGTGGCAATTTTAGGGCTTCAGGACTTCAGCAGTACATGTGAAGTGAGGCACTTCAGATGTAGTGAATGGAAGTAGGAGGAGAAGTGGGTCATTAATACTTCATATATCTGAGCCTGCAATGGTTCTTGGGATCTTTAAGGGCATAGCAGTGTACATAGCAAGAGACTTCTCTTCTGTTTTTTTATTTCCATGTTTCAGAATTTGGGATGCTGAGGTGTGTTCTGAAGAAAGCCCATTTTTGTGAGCACAAAAGAGGTGTAACACAGCTGCTGCAAATAAACAGCAAGATAAACAAAATAGGAAACGAACTCTGCTGGTAGACTGTCATTTCATCATGACAGTCTCCTCTGCTAGCAGAGTAGGTGTATTTGAAATGACAGCGAGTCATCTGTCCTGCTCAGTGGCAAAAGAGTGTTCTTTCTTGGACATAAAATGTAATCATTGCCAGAGTTAGCAGTCTTGGCTGTTTGATTTATTTATTTTATTTGTCATGAAAAAATGATTGATGCAAACATCCTCAAAAGAACACTGATGTCGAGATGAAAAAGAATAGCTGAAACAAGGCAGAGAATTACAGTGCTGTCGATTTCTTTTGAAGAACGATGTGGTTCTTCTGGCTGTCAAAATTATTGATGGATTAATTTGTAATTCTTTGTGCACCAACCTAATTTCAATTGGTGACATGAAAATTTTGTAACTCAAAATTTACTTTTTTTAAAATATTTTAAAGAGAATTTTAAGAATAAAACTTCAAAGCTCTAATTAAACTGAATAATTTCAGTCTCACCTTTAACTAGCATTTATACTCACATGTTTATGTAGACACTGCAACCAGTTTTAACACAATCAGATATTTCTACTGCTGTCAGTCATTATCAGTACAGTGCCACAGGTACACTGAAGAGCAGTAGGGGTGATGTAGTCATAAAAGCCAACTACAATGCCTACTTTTGCAGTCACCACAAATGGTAATGCAACAACAGATGAGAAATTTTCAGAAAGTGCTGATTCCCAAAAAATGGAAATACCCTGCAGAATATTCTTCTATCTCTTTTAACAGAGGGTAAGAAAAGGCCCAAGAATTATTTCTTGTTTGGGTATGAAAAATGTCATTCAAAAACACGGCATCAAAATGAGTTATTCTAAATTTATGTGTATTTTTTAATCCAAAAAGGTAAACTAATCAATTCAGCCATCAAGAAGACAGAATCTGAATGATTAAAGGATCTTCTTCTTGCACAGAAAAAAATAATTGACAGTTGCAATTTTTTGTTTGATCCAGCTCTGCCCCCCCAAAAATTTAAAACTAAATCCTGTTAGTATGTGTTGTTGAGACTCTGTTTTTCACAAAGCAGACCTGTAAGTTACAAGGAAATAAAAAATAAATAATAAAAAAAAATTCTAGTAATGTCCTTATTCAGATGAGCTGTGGAATTGTGATTAATCATGTCACCAGAAATCCAAGTAATCTATAGCTACCTGTCTTTTATTTATCTGTTTATTGGGCTATCAAATGTTCCCATTTCATTAAGTGCCTGCTCCCTGTTGACTAGGTGCTTAACGTTTCACATCATTGTGGCCTTTTTTTCAGGGTTCTCTGCTTCCTAGTCTAGTAGCCCTGTTCAGTTTCTGCTGTCCTCTAGGCAATGTGATCTGTTAGCAGCATTCCAGTTCCCACATCGGGGCCTTGTCACCTGTGAGGGCAAATTTCTCATCAGAAGGCCTTCATTGGAGGGGCTATACTCTTTTCTGTATATAAGCTATTTGTAGGGGCTCTGCACCTTAGGGCAGGCATTATCTAAAAATGTAAGTATCCCCTTTCTCCCTGCAGCACCTAGTATGTGCCAGCTAACTAACAGGATGTCCCTGTCTTTGGGGAAAGTGTTCTGTTTTTACAAATAGGAGATTTCTGAGGGCAATTCAATGTATTTTCCTTCAGAGTATGGTACTTCCCAGAGGCAAGTTCACAGTCTAAGCCCTAAACTGACTCTGTAGTCAGAGGACAGAGGGATTTCCAGAGGGCAGATTTGAGACAAACCCAAGTTTACTTGTTGTCTGGAAAGTCTGCTATGGTTCTCTTGACTTTAGAACCTAAGATGATCAAAGTTACAGCAGACAAGCAGAGCTACCAAATGGATTTAGTTTGGCAGAAGAGCTGCAAGGACAGGGGCAGCAGAGGGCCAGCAGCCTCTGATCAGACTTGTCATGAAGTGACAGGCTGTTGAGTTGTTCTGAGTGTTAAAGGATGAGAAAGGAGACAAATTCACAGCTGGAAGTGATTTTATTTTAAATCTTTACTGAACATCAAAAATTGTGACTGGGAGGATAAAACAAAAGGGGGAAATACATCCTATGTTCCTATCCTTCATTTTTTCAGGTCAAATTATTGGTCTCTTCTTTTTGTGCATATTGTTCATAGCAGACATTTTCAGAGGAGAAATTGCAGGTTTGTAAAGAAGGAAAAAGGAAGTGGGGAATCACAGAAGTACCTTGGTTGGAAAAACCTTCAAGATCATCACGTCCAACAATTAACCTAATGCTCACAAGTCTTTAACTAAACTATATCCCTGACCACTATATCTCTATGACTCTTAAATATCTCCAGGGATGGTGACATTACCTTGCTCGCACTTTTACCGACAAGCATGGTCAGGCTGTCCATCCTTTAGAAATGGACACAGGGGAATTATCCCCACGAAAGCAGCCCTCAGCCCACCTGATCTTTTCTCACCACAGTAGGGTACCTTTAAGGACAAAGCATCCCCCCACAGTGACCATATAGGGTCAGGAGAGCTATGTATGTTTTTTTGCATCTTAATTGGCTCTCAAGCTACATCATCACTGGGAACCTATAAGTATCAGGACCCAGCAGTTGGGCCATATTTGCTGAGCTCCCGGGAACTTGAACTCCACAACAATTTGAAGAGGGGATCCACAGCCAAGCAAGCAGTTGCCCACCTTTGCATAGGCAAACAGAGAAGCACTTGAAGGAGGTGCAAAGACAGAGGTGGTGTGAGAGGAGAGGCACCATGAACTTCATGGCCATTGCTCAGGTGGCTGATAGTCTGGACCCAATGGAGGTGGACCCACCTCAAGACAATGAAGAGCTCATGGACATGGACCCACCTCAAGAGCAGAAGGAGCCTCTTCAGGATGGTGAGGGAGCAGGGCACCTGAAGGCAGGCTGAGAGAACTGCCTCTGCTCCAGACGGTGCTGAAACCCTGGAGCTGGTTGAGGATGCCTCTACCTTGAAAGTATTTCAGGCCAGGTTGGCAGACATGTTGAGCAACCTCATCTAGTTAAAGATGGCCCTGCCTATGGCAGAGGATGGACTAGGTGATCTTGAAAAGTGCAGAGGAAGAAGCAGCATCAGAGGAGAGGCACCATGAGCTCCAAGGCCATTGCTCAGGTGGCTGATGGTGTGGAGCCACCTGAAGATGAAGAGGAGCCCACAGAGTTGGACCCACCTCAGGAGCAGAAGGAGCTCAGGAAGGTGAATCCACCTCAAGATCAGGAAGAGCCCAGAGGTCAAGCAACCTCAAGATCAGGAGGAGCTTCTGAAGATGGTTTCACCTTCAGGATGCCTCCCCTTGCAGCAAGGGCTTCCCTCCACATGACCATCATAGGTGGTGCCTGGCCAGTTTGCAACCATTGGCTCCATCACCACAGCTGACACTGGCCAGAAGACCCCTTCTCTGCACCTGGCCAGCTTGCAGACCCACATTTTTCATCTCCCCAACATCAACCATTTATTGATAGCCACAACTCCTGTCAGCTCTTGCTTCCCATCCACCACACTCAGCCTTATCCCCAGACCTTCTGGGGGGCTGCCATCTCCTACACTCTGAGCCCTGGAAAAAACGGAGGAGACAGTATGGTTTCCACCAGGCTGCTTTGCTGGCATAAGGCCCTCAGAGGGACAATGCAATCCCTGGGGCCTGGACATGGGTTTTGTTTGGCCTAAAGACCAGAATGCTGCCTGAGGGGAGGCTGGAGAGGAGGCCGGAAACTCCCTGGCTGCAGCACATGAGGAACAGCAGCAGGTCAAGAGGAGACACCAGGCATACAGCCACTTCTCCGAAGAAGCAGAAGACCATAGCTCTGCCACAGAGAAGCACTGCCCTTCAGCATTTCGGCCCTTCCTCACTGATTTGTTAGTTCTTTTCAATAGTGGTGCACAAAATATTCTAAAAACACAACAAAACAAGAAAAATTACTGTAAAAATAATTTCCCTCCTTCTTATTTTGCACATTGGCAACTGCGTCTGGACTCCTCTGTCCCCTCCTGCTTTTCCAGCCCAGGGAAGACACGGATGCATGGGTCCTACCCTAACTCTTCAGGATGGTGAGGGAGCAGGGCACCTGAAGGCAGGCTGAGAGAACTGCCTCTGCTCCAGAGGGTGCTGAAACCCTGGAGCTGGTTGCCCACAGAGGCTGAGGATGCCCCTACCCTTGAAAGTATTTCAGGCCAGGTTGGCAGACATGTTGAGCAACCTCATCTAGTTAAAGATGGCCCTGCCTATGGCAGAGGATGGACTAGGTGATCTTGAAAGGTGCAAAGGAAGAAGCAGCATCAGAGGAGAGGCACCATGAGCTCCAAGGCCATTGCTCAGGTGGCTGATGGTGTGGAGCCATCTCAAGATGAGAAGGAGCCCATGGAGTTGGACACACCTACAGATGAGGAGTCCATGGACATGGACCCACCTCAAGGTAAGCAACAACTCTTGAATACCTCCAGGGATGGTGATTCCACCACTGCCCTGGGCAGCCTGTTCCAATGCCTGATAAGTGTTTCTGTGAAGAAATTCTCCCTAACACCCAATGTAAACCTCCCCTGGCACAACCTGAGCCCATTACCTCTTCTTCTATCTCTTGTAACTTCATTGAACATAAATGAAGAAGATGAAGCCAAAAATACTGCAGGATTGTGGAAAGGGAGTAATGTTAGAAGGGTCAGAAGAGCAGAGGAGAACTGTGAAATGATCACAGTAATTTGATCAAGTGAATTTACTTTTCAAAAATGAATATGCATAGGACGCATGATATGTGCATGAATATAAGAAGGGTAAAATAAAGGAAAATAAAATCTGTCACCTCTCAAGGCTGTATTGTGCATAAGCCTGTTTTAGCAAGGTAACCTATTCTGAAAAAAATCCCATTGATGAAGAACCCCCAGTCTTGCCTGGCAATGTATTAACACTCTTTAACCATCATTTGTTTTCCTAATAGCTAATATAAATCTTACATACTGCAGTGTAAATCCCTTCCTTCTTGTTCTATTCACTGGGGAGAAGAAGAAGCAAGACATACTTCTCCTCCTTGAAACAAGCCTGCTGTACATTTTAATAGTTATTTTGCTAAGTCTTAAGCATTCTTTTATTAGTCTTTACACTCCTCACTTATTCAGACAGATTTCCTAGGCCACTGTTACATCAGCTGCTTTCCATCTATATTAACAAAAGTGTTCAAAACTATCCAGAAAACTCCACTCGAGACCAGCTATATCAATTTCTGAGTAATGTGAAAGTATGTCACTATGCTGATAGGCAGCACTCTCATTTCCCAGGGTGATGTCTGTCTTAATCTGCAGTAGGAGACCACTACTGATTCACTTCTTTAAAATCTACTGTAATACCCAGATTTTTTTCCCACAGTTAATCATATAACTTCCTGTCTTACCAGTGAAACTATTGTTACTAGCAAACTGTATCTTGTACTTCTTATCATGTAATTGCCTTAGTTTTTTCTCATTCTGCTCTCAATTTCTATTGTGTGTGCATTTACATCTACCTTGAGATCATTAAAAAATGTAATAAGCATATTCTCTATTTCATCATTCTTGGCATCCCTGCAAATGCTGACTGGGCCCAGGAGAAACCCCTTTAACACCCCTTGATACAGCAACATCAATATCCACTGCTATGACTCTCTGACCATCCTTTACCAAATATTTGAGTGCCCCTTTTGAGTGGTTCCATCAGGAAGCAATGATGCATCTCACACAACTTTTTCCAGGATGCCCAGTTCAGTCTTAGCTTTCATTTTTGGCTGCACTTCATAATGAACATTGGTATTTGTACAGCTGTCTTCTATCTTCCTGGTTGGCTGAATAATGGCCTGATTATTTTCCAACAACTTTTGTAATTACCCTTGAAGATGTAAATTGCTGTCTGTTATGTACAGTACATCTGTCATTATGATAACTGTTCCTTTCTTCATAATATTTCCATGTGGGCTTTAACTGGCAAGCTTTTGTAGCTTGGCGAAGATTTCATGAACTTTCTGTCTGTGCTCTGAAGAACAAAGAACAAATTTCAAAGGCATAAAGACAATACTAACAAGCATAGCTGCTACTCACTCAGAATAAAGGTGTCTCTCACTCACTACATGCTCTGCGTTTATGGCTTGTTTGTTTTTTAAAAATCTCTTTACTGAGGATGACATTAGCAAAAATAGAGAAAAGTGGCTTTTCTAGCATACACCTTTCTACACATTCACCTTTATTTGAATTAAAAAAGGCAGTGGAGAGCTCTCATAAGGCAAATTCATTACCTTTCCTATGAAAATTCTGTACCTTCAAAGTGCACTGTTTCAGATTGCTGGCAGGACTGAAAGCTTCTGCTTGTGATGTTAGATGGCTCCCTGCCTGCTCACCTTGAAATAAAGTAACTTCTCTCAGAAAATCTATTGCTAAAATTTTGAGAACAGTTTGGAAGAAAAATGCCTGGAAGTGTATTAAAGGATAAATCTTTTGATAGCACCTTATAGCAATGGCCTGTTAGGCAAGTATTCTGGGTTTAAAATCTCATATAGGTTTAAAAGTAG
Organism: Heliangelus exortis; assembly: GCF_036169615.1. NCBI lineage: Eukaryota > Metazoa > Chordata > Aves > Apodiformes > Trochilidae > Heliangelus > Heliangelus exortis. The sequence continues at coordinate 54,515,808 of NC_092423.1, read as the reverse complement.
AGTTGAAATAAATTATGATTACATATATGCAGCACTATACATCATAACCAGTATAAATAGAGGTCTTATTTCTCCATTGACAGATCAGAATGTAACAAACCCCTACAGAATGCAACATCTTCCAATTTGCTTCTCAAAAATGTTAATTAAGCTTCCTTAACCACTTGGGATGCCCTTTTGTTCTGGCTTGTGGGTTTTGTTGCTTGTTTGTAGGGTTTTTTTTTGGGGGGTGGATGGGGATGACTATGACTGTTGTTTGGTTGTCAGGGTTTTTTTTGTATTTTTGTAAACAGAGTTAAGCAGCTTTGCCCAGAATTGTTAGGTGGCTTTAGGTGAGAAATATGGATAAAAGGGCTCTGGTGTTTGGATTGTTAATACCCAGCTAAATCCATCTGAGTGAATTTGCTTTTTCTGAAGTGTAGCATTGCATTAATTTTCTTTTTAGTTTCCTGTAGTAGTAAAAATGGAAAAAAAAGCCTAATGTTTTTGAAGTATAGGAAAGCCTTCATTTTAGAGACCATTTAGGCATTGCTTATTTAGCAATCCATAATTTGCCACTTGCATGTCTCCATTTATGCTCTGCAATGGAATTAACACTGCCTCTATGTGAACTCGAGATTTAGCTGATGATAGTGGTTCAGGAATACAAGGAACCTTGACATTCTGAGTCAGAGATGACAACTACAGAAAATGGTGGAGAAAATATATTGTTGTGCGCACCAGATCTTTGATAAGATGTACATGAGGGATTCTGACTGCTGCTAGGCCCATCTGCTATCACTTTTGAAAAATACTGGAATATTAGTCCTCATGACCAGGGACTTCAGATCTAAAAACCTTATTGTCCATGCAGTTAATGTAATTTTAACCTATTGTCATCTAATTTTTTTGTTTCTTACTTTTGCATCCAATAGCAAGTAGCAAAGTAACTGCATCTTGTTCCAGATGTGGCTTTATTTTAGTGGTAAATACAATAATGCACAGATGATTTATTGGTTATTATAAGGTATTGGAATCTCTTGAATCTAGAACATTCATTAAGTGTGAGATCATTATTTGCTAAGGTTCAGCTGGTGATTAGCAAAACTGTCAATGTTTGCTTGCTGTTTTTGACTTCTTCAAAAAGGGTATACATTTTGAAGAGACATAGCTGACTGGGGACTTGGTGGAACTTACTTACATTGATTTAGATGATGAGGTTTGCCAGTTTTAACAAATACCAAACTGCCTTATTTTTTCTCACTCCTACTGTTCTCATGTTGGTATTGTCATCTCAGAGAATATTGACTCACAATGCTGATCTGAGGGCCTGCCAATTACTTTAATGTGAAAAAAAGGACTGGATCTACTACTTTCTAATTTTTCTTTTTCCTGCAAATATTGCAGATTTTTTTCTGTTCATTTCCGCAGCACTTTCTTGACCTCCTGCCACTTGAAGGATTAATCTTAATTTCTTTTAAAAGGAATCACTCTGCCAGAAATGCCACTTACCCACTCTCTTCCTGTATCATAACCATAACTATAACTATATAACTATAGTTATAGTTATATAGTTATATAGTTACTATCATAACCATAACTATAACTATCATAACTATAACTATAACCATAACTATCTTCCTGTACCATAGGTTTTGAAACACAAGAAACCTGGGTAAGTAAGGAGAAAAAAAAAAGCCACTGGATCATGGAAATACATACACAAAGCTATTTTTGAAACTCTTTGTCCTCTTCCCTGGTAAGAAGGGAGCTAAGGTGGTTGCTGAGGTGATATAATAAAGTTAAGTGTGGAGACCACACAGAAAAGATTAACAGAGGTGAAGTGGAGGACTGAGATCAGTTCTTTACTTACACCAAATAGACTGCAGAGAGTAACTGTTGGTATAACAGAAGTTATGAAGTAATTTCAAATTATAAGTGTACAGGATTATTAAGATTCCCGCTTCTTGACTGAAAGCAGGGGCCTTAACCTTGATTCCTTATATTTTTCAAGAACCTCTTACTGAGTTACAGACAATCCTTTAACAGATTTTTTTTATGCTGTTAGAATTTTGTCTAAAGCACTTAAAAAACTGTCAGTTCACTGGAGTACAGAAAAAAAGTTGGCTCTTCTTAGCTGGAGCTAAGAACCTTGGTAAGAGGCTTCAGTGTCATTGAGCTACTCAGACTCTTTCCTGAACCAAACTTCAAGTGCAGGCTTAATTAAGGGGTCAAATTCTGCTTGGTTACTGTTGATAATTTAGATTTGACTAAACTGAGCTTGTTTTATATAATCACTGAGATCAGAATTTGGTTCATTATCTACAGAAACAGGCTTTAAAGATATTGGGAGGAGGATTAATACTTTCCCAATAGTCTTCAGCAGTGGCATTAGCCTTTGTAAGTAAACACTAATGAAATTCCAAATTTAAGTCCATTCTTCATCACTATGTGGACACCACTTGCTGATGAGAGGATTCTGTGGAAATGAATAATATGTAAGAACTGCCAAAATTTGTCTTCACTTGAATGGTGCCATGGTCCAAGTTACACAGCTTCAGTAATGGAAGACAAATGAGCAGTGATTATAATTTATTCTGTCAGGAGCAATGGTGGTATAAATGGCTCTGTCCAAAGTAATCAGAGTGCTGGCTATAAGCCAAAGCAAAGGAAAGAGCAACACATGGTGTTTTATATAGATTTAGATAGTTGTCTAGCTTCTGACTCTGGAAAAACCTGAAGTGAATGGATTGGATAGAATATGGAGGGGGAAAACATGTTCCAATACTGTCATTTCAGAAGACGAATAGCTGTGAGACCAGATTTCTTGGCACGTGTATCTTTAGAACACAAACAGCAATATTCTGTGTCTGGTATCCACTTTTTCTGTACCCGGGAAGATTACAAAGTACTTTCCACCTTTTTCTCCATATGAATCACACACTCCCATTCTTGAACTAAATGGGAGATCTGCCCACTGATCATGTCCTGCTCGTATCTCATTATAAGATAGGTTAAAGCCTAAAAGATTGTGTGAGAATATGAAATGCCTTCATACAGGGTTTTTTTGTGGTTAGTTGCCTTTCTCTCTAACCTACCTTTTCACTTTCTCTAGAGGGATTGATACTTGAGAGTTGTCTTGAAGCTCTTGCTGCATAGGCAAAGAAATACTCTCTGACACTCCAATGCTGGTAGAGTGGTAATGTTAATAGTTGCTCTACATTCTAAGTTTGCTTCTCACCACCAGGTTCCCAAAAGGAATACTGGAAGTTAACACACTAAAATTTGAGCTTCGGGAAGGTCTACAATTCCATTGATTGACAGCTGTTGCACCCATTTCTTTCAGTTAAGGTGGACTCATTTGAAGGCTTGGCTTCTTTTTAACTATCAAAAGAGTTTAACAAAATAAACATCCCATTTATTATATAAAAATCCAGTACAAGAGTTATTGATGCCCTATTCACACAGAGTTCTCCACCTCATGAGGATAGGAAAATCTTCCATCAGCATTGTTCTTTCCTCTATTTTAATTGGTACTGTAAGAAAAGAGTTTTAGCTCCAAATATCTTCCCCCAAATCCAGTGGATTTCTTGCCTATAAAAAGGCTGGCGATGGACTTTTTAGGATGTCAGGTAGTGATAAGACTAGGGGTGGTGGTGTGTTGAAGTGGATGATATTGATCTGTAGAGGACAGATGTTTTATGTGAAATTGGGAGCTTAACATCAGGTTTGAAACCTCCCCCAGGTGTTCATATGGGCACATATCAGGGGTTAACAGAAAAGGAGGGGTGTGCTTGGTTCCTCTCAGGCAGTATTGGTTCCATATGACAGTATATCCCAGGTATAAAAGGGAGAGAAAACTGGAAGGCAGTCAGAGAATGACTTCTGGGGGATCATTGTAGTTTTTTCCATAGAAGGCTTCCCGTTAAACTTTTTCAACTACTTCGAGTTCAATTTTGTGAGAAGACTTGCTCTGTGAATCTTGTCAATGAGTTCAATATTGTAAGTAATTTGTATCTGTGTGTTTACAGTAGGGATAGTGTAATAAAACTTTCTAATAGGTTTATAAGCAGCTTATACTTGTGATTTCTTTCTGAATCTTGGACCTAACAGAAACAAACGGTTTCAAACTAGAGGAGGGTAGATTTAGATTAGATTTTAGGAAAAAGTTCTTCACCACGAGGGTAGTGAGACACTGGAACAGGATGCCCAGAGAGGCAGTGGAAGCCCCATCCCTGTAAGTTTTAAGGCCAGTCTGGACAGGGCTCTGAGCAACCTGATCTAGTGTGAGGTGTCCCTGCCCATGACAGGAGGTTTGGAATGAGATGATCTTAAAGGTCCCTTCCAACCCTGAAAATCTATGATCTCTGAATAATGTGTGTGGATTTTACACATTGCAGCACTCTACAACCTCCCTTCCATCATCAGAGCTCTATTAAGAATCTCAATGGTGTAAACATTCTAGAAAAGACTCTGAGCAAATTTTATCCATCCTGAGGCGTTACACATTAAACAAGCTTGTGAAGCCTGTAACTAATGAAGCCACACACATTTCCTACTTCATTTAACTTAGTTTTGTGAAGTTCTCATTATTATTGTTCATGTTTTACATTTGCTAGATTTGCTGTGCCCTTCCCTATATATTGTGGTAGATGAAATATCTGAAGGGAGCTGTGTTTGCAGGAGGAAAGGGTAAAGAAGAAAAAAGCAAATTATAAGCACTTTCTTTGTTTTTAAAATCAAAGTCAGTTGTAACAAGAGACAGACTTCCTGAGCATCGCACCCGCTGTACTGCAGAGATAATGTGAATGACAGTCATTGTGATATCACCTTGGGGAACAGCTCCAAACAGCCATTCTTTAACAGCCGTCTTATCTTCATACTGGTTGATTTATACACTTATTAATTATATATGGCATAAATTGGAGCCCAGTAAAAATAATTTGGACCGTTTTAGGACAGGCAATATGATGTTTTGCAATCACTAATAAAAGGCTACAGCTTTATATAGACCTGACAGTACAGAATACTAATAATCCAACAGTAAATTTGGTGCACTGCATTCTGCTGAATTAATATAATTGAATTTGCACTTACAGAACCAAAACTATAGGTTATTTTGCTTGACTGTAGAAACTTATAAATATCCTAAAGAGAGTAGTCTTGTAATGTATCCTTCCAAAGTCTTCAAGTAATTTTGATTCTTTCTAGTTGGTTAAAACATGTTCTGATCCTAGCAAGCTGATGCACCATAAAGCTTAGAGCCTTGCTCCCTCCAATAAGCACAAGCCTGATGCCACCCATGTCAATGGTAAATTGTTCTTTCCTTGATATTCCTTGTGAAAGCTTCTATTTACTAAGCCTATGCCTTTCAACCCAAACTCCCTCTCCCTTACTTGAGTGCTCAAATCCTTGTGTACAGGCAACTTATGTGATGAGACTAGCTGTAAATTCTTAACAAAACTTTTCTGCCATATTGTGGAATTTAGAAAGGGACCTGAAACAGGCAGATTCTCCACTGTCTCGTAACATGTGAGTTTAGGATTTTCTTCCATTATCATGGCTTTTATCATGAAATTGGAATAAATTTACCTGTTTCTCTGTCAACACTGGTGGAAACTGAGCTGCAAACAAGAAATTACTAGAAATACCCAAATTCTCTTTCTTACCATTCTATGTAATTTCACATGTACAGATCATTATGATTTATGACTGCATTTTGAAAAGAATCTTTTCCCTTTGCAAACCAGACTAGAATATCATTTTAACTTATACTGAAAAAGGACTGAGCTTGTTTCTTGTTCACATATTCTACAAATAGGGTTTCTGAATAATGACATTGACTTTTTGAAGTGTTTTTATGTCATTCTCTTCATCTGATTTGCTACTGAGTCCACATACTATGCTCTGATGGCAAGCTTGTATTCCAGGATTCAGGATGCTTTTAAATTTTCACAGGCATTAAAGAATGCAATGCCTTATTATGGTCTGTTTCCCACCTTTTGGTAATGTATGTGCTATTTACTGTACTTATGCTAATTAATACTTCCTGACATCTGACATGCTTTCATTGCCTTAATGGTCAGAGTAAATATTTTGACAATATAGTATGACTGGTAAAACATATTCTATAGTGAGAATGAATAACCCAATATTAGATCTTTACTCTCTAATTTGTATAGAACTGAGCGGGTTTTTTTTTTTTTGTTTTGGTCTTAAACCACAGAGCATCACTGCTGAAGTAAAATTTACCTCTAATTAAAATTGGCCTACAAGCCTTATAAAATATTGCTGTATAGCAAGTTCCTCTACTTAGGGTATGCAAATCTACTACATTATGCAATCAGTTTCTCTAATGATGCAGCTGGCAGAAACAAAAACATAATTCATAGCCTGCAACAATTTGTGACTGTTTTAACAGCCCCTCAACTTATTCTTTAAAGCAGTTTTAGGGTCATTGCTCCATTGGTAGATTCGCCCTAAAACAATAAACTTGGAGTAAAAGCCTAAGTATACCTACATGAGGGAAATGGGGTCCAAGAGGACAAAGAGGAAAAAACTGCACCTTTTATACTTGTGGTCCCCATTAAAATGATACTGAACTGGGCCAGGAGTCATATTCTAGATCAAAAACATTTAGGAAAGAGTTTCTTCAAGAGTCAGTGATTTTCTTCTCTCCTCAAAGTTTATCTTTTCCTGGGCTATATCACTTGCAGTGTATAGCCTCAAGTGTTCAGTTCCCTTCTCCATTTCTTGCCAAGGAATGATATTAATCAGCTTTTCTAAAGTGACTCTGCTCCATTATTTCAGGTACGACGGCCCATGGGAAGAAAAGATTAGAAGAAAACAGAAGGGAAGAAAAACTTAAGAAAGCAGCTGGAGGAAAAGAATGAGGAAACAAATATTAAAATGAGAACAGAGGAAACATACAAAGTACAGAGATGATCAGTAGTTATGTTCAGGTAAAGTATTGATTTTAATCTTTTTAAAGTTTAAATACTTTGGAGCATTGAGATAAAGGAGTTGCCTAAATACAAAGTTGCACTAACTTAAATAAAAACAGTCAGGTAGAATGGCTGGATGCTAAACCACTATTATTTGGTGTTTCAGAATATACTGACTTAAGGCCTTGGTTACATGTGTGAATTTATCCCAGGCTACAAATCAGGTTTCAGAGTTAAAATTAATAAACCACTATAAGTCAGGCAAAAGTGCACGTCATGTTTCCACAAGTGCTTTGGATGGGATAAACTTTGTTTTACAAATGGACATGGATGAGCATCAACCTTACAATCCGTTTCCACCAGAATTACAATATCCTTTGGCAAGGCTGACAAAACTTGCTATTAGGCTTGGTTTCTAGTTCTGTCCCACTTACTGCCTTTGCTATACACAGGGAAAGAAGCCCCTTAGCCTGTGCCAGTAACTTTACTAATTTCTTCCTTTTTCCAGCTGTGCTGTCAAACGCCTCTCTGTCCTTTACAGTTCATAAGCAGAACCTTGAAATGCGAATAATGCTGCTTTAGTGATCTTTAGTGATTATACCCCCATGACTGGGCTGATGCATATTGAATCTCAATTTGAAACATCTTCCTCATTGGTATTTTGGTAACATGGTAAGAAACATCTTTGTGATATCCTCAATAGATTCAGAAAATTTCTGCAGTAGAAGCCTCAGCATGACTTGGCATAGGCTGGGGTGGGAGTAACTTCAGTGATGGCAGAAGAAATGAAATAATCTGAAATGGCACCAAGTACATGTGATAGGCATTGTGGCACACTCAGCATAATTTCTGAAAGAAGAGGAAAGGAAAATCAGAGGTTCTGCAGAAGTAGGAATTTACTGCATGTTTCATCAAACGCATGAACAGCCCACCTGGATGTGGTAGTCTGTCCTAAAATGTAGGAGATGGCTTTTCTAAAGTGACAAGGTGCCAAAAGATGAATGCAATCAGCTATAGTAAAAATTTCATAGGGTGCTAATCTGCATTTTAGGCACTTCAAAAATCTCACCTTAAATAAATGGCAATCTGTTTTCTCATGAAGCAGGTAAAATAAACCCAAACAACTAACTTGGTAAGTTTGTTCAATTTTGAATGCATTTTCTAGAAATTACTCTCTACATTTGTAAATACTGCAGTGAGTTTTGTGCATGAAGGAGCTTAATGAACAGAAACAGTTTCTGTTTCAGGTTTATACATTTTTTAGTGAATGCTATGTGTGAATGCTTTCTTATGCAGCACACATATTCTTTATTAACATACTTAAGGCAGATGCAGGATCATAGATAAAAGTGATATTGATATTTTTCATTTGATGTGTATACCACTTTAAAATCAAACTCATTAAAGATAACAGAATGATCCATTGTCAGGCCTTCAGCTGCAGACCTAGAGGTGACAGACTCTTTGGTGAACAATTTACTAAGTGTCTCACTCTGCCCTCCTTCTTAGCCATGGGCATTGCAACTTCATTCTATTAACCTTAATAGGTTTGCTTTCAAAGTGGTTTACTCTGAAGATTTAAATGTGAACTCTATCATATGTCATCCTGTAGCTAACTTAAGCAACTAAAGAAGATGCAATATATTTATTTATGTGCATGTTTGTATGTAGCAGCTAATGCACATAAAGATATACTGTGCCCCACATGTAACTCTTCACTGTAACTATTCTATTGTTCCATACAGTTTCTCTGGAATTTTTCTTTCTCTCAATTAAAGAAACATTAATGCCAGATATCTCCAACTAGTGTCTTTAAATGCACTAGCTGAAAAAGGTTGTGCAAGTGAGAAACTTGTTTTTATCACATAACAGCTCCAGCAGGTGTATCTGAGGGCTTCCCTCTGTCCCAGCAGGATGCTGCTTTCTCTCCACCTGGGACTCAAAGACAGAATTGGCAAGCATGTCATAAACAGATTCAGCATTTGTGTTGAGGGCAGCTTTGTTCAGACTAATGTGATAGAATAGAAGCCATTATCTTTTCTCTATTGCTGCCTTTTAAACTGCTCATCAGACAATGCTGCTGCCACTACTATAGAACCTAACAAAGACACTGAAGCAGCTGGGTGCCTCGCATCATTTCCATCCCACTGAACCCCTAAAGCGGCTCCCCCTCACACTGACACTATCCCTGACAGATTTAGGTCCTTGCAGGACTCAAACGTTTCCTCCCTTACTTTGATGAGTTAGAGCAGTGGCTTGGAGAGGCCAATACAGCTGTACATGTCAGCACTTTCCATCACCCTGGCTGTCATCACCACAGATGTGCTGTATGTGGTATGGCCAAAATTAGTCCAGTCAAGACAAGTGACACTAATAATTTGTGACCAGGAGCTAGCTCTGTTCTTATCTTGAGACACTGCTCACTTTCTGATATTCACAATCTCAGGTTCATGTTAACTGCTCTGCACGCTCAAATGACTGCAGGTCAAGATTGCCCTCTGCAGTTTTGGAAGGCTACTTTGTACCCACAGGGCAGGGATCAGAACCTGGCAGACCTCCAGCTGAAGCTACTGTGACTTAGTTTCTCTCACTATGAATGTATTGGCACATGCGCATGGCCAGAGACATTGGAGAGTATTCATCACACCTCAGCATCCCATGCCATCCCATATGCTCCCACACTGAGTGCAAAAGCAGGATACACTTCTCCCAAATGCTGCTTCCTTGTGCCACCTACTGAGAGAGCTATGATGGTAGGAATAGTGCAGTTAGCAAGACTCAAGAGTAAAGACACTGAGAACTAAAAATGAATGCATTTGCATTTTCTGATGCTGTGGAATGCACTTACATAAGAAATCATAGTGTGCTGCAAAATACACATGGTTCTCAGAGGAAAATACTGAGTGATTCTCCACATTGGCTGTCCAATGCTGAGAAGACAATGAGAGTTCCTATACATGCTAGACAATTCTTTCAGGCTCAGCAGAATGCAGAATCTCACTGGGTAGTTCCTACTTCTTAACTCTTCTTTTGCTGCAAGGACACCATAGTAAAGTTCTCAGATATTCCTAGCTAGGTTGGTCAAACAGCTCAGCCAACAACTCAGTATTGTCTCCTGACTCCATGAAATCAAGAATACAGTCATACATTTTAGACTGCGCAATTTCTTTTACTGTTGTCCACAGTGACATGATAGCAGCAGGTCTGATGAAAATTCCTTCTTTCTACAAGCTATCACTTCAATACACAATCTTCTTTCCAAAATTTACCTTTCAACCATGACAGAATTTACCTTTCAATTAATGACAGAATATTGTTATGATCATAAGAAATCTTCTTCTCAATTTGTATAGAATTGATTGATAAACAAATGCTGTTTGTCTATTCTTTATTAACAGATTTATTTATATTTGGCTGTTGAATTCAGGTTGATTTAAAAGTATAGGTATACCACATTAATGCTGTTATACAAATGAGGAAACAAAGGTGTAGAATGCTAAACAGATCTCTCAAAGATTTCCTAATTTATTATATATACTCAAGGATATGAATCCATGTGGTTTGGTGCTGTCAATTCATGTCAGTAGTAGAGTATGTATTAAACTCAGGTCTTCCAAACAGTGTCCTGCCTGGTGAGCCATGGGATTATTATACCACAATTATATTCTGCTTTACTGTGTGACCTAATGCAATTCATGAAGTCTATCTCCAGCCTGCTCTACACCACTACAGAAACAGATTACACTTAATATTATATGTTTGTACTGTCTTATAATCTCTTCAGGACTTGAAACAAATGTGAAGTTGGCTCTGTTAACTGTTCCAGGACCTGGAGTTGAGGAATGTGTGTCTTAGATTCTGTGTGCCTGTCTATGCTGGTGACTATCTGAAGGTCTTTTTTTAAAATTTTTCCCATGAATGATTGTACCCTTCAAAATGGTATTTGAGTTTTAAGGAGCTTGTGGGGACTTAAATTGTTCACACAGGAGAATTGCAAGGATATAATGTCTGTAATAAAGCATCCCATTTATCTACTGATGCCTGCATCTTTTGAATTATAAAGCACTTAGGGATGTTCAAACAATCAGACAGCTGAGCTAGCTAAACATTCCAAATCTTACTATTCTGCATAAATACTAGAAGAGGTACCAAAAAGAACCATCCCAGCCTCCTAGTTTTAAGTCTGTGCTCATTTTAGTATAAAGTTAAATTGTGGAGAGGGCAGAAAATATGCTTAATGTTTACATATTGCATGAATACTGCTTGACAGCCTTGTACAGACTGTTCTGGTTTAGCAATAAATTTGGACTAGAAGGAGGAACAAACACCCCCTATTTTCACAAGCAGCTTGTTTCAGGCATCACCAAGAGGGAACCTCGAAAGGTACTTGAGCTGTTTTGATGCTACGTATGTTTCAGTCAAAAGTCTTCAGACACACATTGCCCATTACTGAAATCTGCTCCAGTTTTTTAACAGTACTCAGAAGTACTTTTCAGACAAATGAAGAGATGATTCCTACTCTGGTGAAGGACAGCAGAAGGGAAGGGGAAAAAAATAAAGCATGACATGATGATGTCTGGCATTAGCACACCAATTTGATTTCAGTCTGGTGGAAGGGCATTATGCTGTGAATGCTAGACACAGGTCCTATCATTTTGTTGCACAAAGTCCTAAACACCTTCAGAGCTTTCAGTCTCAGCTAGACTGGATTATTGGAAATAAGAAAAAAAATTCTGAAAGCAACTAATGCTACAGTAAGTTAAGACTTGGCTATATAACTGCACCAGGATGTACAGAGACTGATCAACCTATGGAAGGGCAGCAAACCCTGCAGGCTTTAGTGCTGCTGTATAAACCCCATTTAAATCCCTTGCAATTCATGTTCACTTCCCTCTTCTTTCCTTTACAAGTCTCAGATGTTCCGAGTAAATGAAAGCTGCTGCTCTCCTACTCACCCTTCAACTCTTCTTGTCTGATCAGTTTCAGTGATGCTGAAGTGCAGTGCTAGTCATGTCATAACTGATCTATAGAAGACACCCTCTCTGCTTCTCTCAATAGTTTACCTAAGGAGGAAACCAAGTGAAGTTTAGTAAGGATAATTTTCACACATATAAAAATCTATATAAAATAAATGGCAGATTCTCCATATGCAGACCAGTTTTCAAGTCTGTGCAAAATTAATAGAAAACATATGAGGTGAAAGGCATGAATAGCTGGCTAGTAACCAGAGGAAGCTTAAAAGGTCTGAACACCCCTTCAACCTTTACTGCCAATCATTCAGAAGCTTCCACTGTCAGACAGCCTCATCTGTCACTCAGGAACTACATCTGCTTGCTTATTTTCTCACTTAGGGTTGAGGTCACCTGCCCTCCTTTTAGCTAATCAGAGGAGACAGCAGTAATCAAAGCACAAGATCATTGCTCCTGGGATGTCTTTCTTCAATAGCCTCTCTCTAGTCTTTTGCAGACCTTGCAAAGTAATTGGGCACATACAACCAGAGGAAGAGGGGAGAAAGCTTTTGTGTGATTTGGTTTGAGATCCAGCTGGAGGAAAAAAATAGTGCTGAAACTTATATGCTATCTGGACAAATGGGTATATTTGCTGAGGAATTTCCCATGAGTAACAGGAAAAGAATCTGTTGCTAGTTTATTAAATGGTAGGAGTGTTAAACTGATACACCAGAAGGTAGGTAAAAGCTCTTGTTTTTCAAAAAAGTAAATCTGCCTCCTGACTGCTTGTTGTCCTAAAGGGACTATTCATAAAAGAACATTCCAGGCTGTGTGGAATTACTCATTTTATCTCTCTGCAACTACCTCTACTCTACTTTTGTTAGACTCTGCTAAACAGTGTTAAATAGCTCTCAGTTCCTACCTAAAGAGATCAGTGCATTTCAGTACTCTCTGAAGCTCTTCCTATGGAGCTTACTCTTAAAAAAGAGCTTTATACTGTGGATGAGAGGTTCGTATCTGAAAGAAAGGGCAGTGAATGAAAACCACAGTTCAAGGAGAGAAAGCGCATGACACATTTGTCCCTTGCCTCTGTGATGTGGGAAAGCAGTATGCATTACTTTGCAGCCTGCTGCCACATTTTGAAAGGATACCAAGGATACCAGGATAAGTGGTACAAGGATACCAGTGCCAGCCTGCTCTCTCAGGCCTAATTTGTCTTTGTAATGCCATAGTCATGAAAAAATGCGCACTATCATTATCACAGTGAGGTCCAATTCTTTTTTTTTTGCAGCAGTGGCTGCTAAAGGATTGCCTAGAATTCCAGGCCTGATGGGAGGTGGAAAACACATCTTGATGTTTTCACCGTGAAAAAAAGAACGAAAGGAAGGAAGAAAAAAAAATATTCAGTGGAAATGTAGACAATTAATCAAGGGGAGCACAGGCTGAGCACACTGCACGGCAGTGGCCATACAGCCTCCCTTCTCGGGAGGGAGAGCAAGCAACTTCCGCCTAACGCTGTTTCTAAACTGGTTCAAGAACGACGACACCGAAGCCGTAACAGGCTTTGAAACTCACGTTCTGAGTGGAGATGGAAGAAAACCCTCAAATGACGCACAAGTGTCCCACCCCAGGATGCCTCATCAGAGGAGGCGACCCACTGACTATGCAAGGGACTACGCGGGACACCCTCGGCCGTACTCCTCTGCTGCCCTCTGCAGTTCCCCTCATCCGCCGCAGCTGGGAACGGCCGACGGCCGGAGCTCAGTGACATGGTGTGGAGAATTTTCCTAGGTGCGTTTCGCAGGAAGACATGGCGGCTCCCGCCGATTGCCCGCAGAACCCCTCCCTCCCTCCCCTCAGGCTCCGCACAAGCGCTGGAGGGGCGGGGCGGGGCTGGGGGGGAGGGAGGTGGTGAAGCAGTCCCGTCCCTCACTCAAAGACCCAACTGCCGCCGCCGTTCCCTCTCGCCCCGCCTTCCCGTTGGTGAATCCACCGCCGAGCAACGGATGGCGGTGGCGATCGATCCTCTCGAGCTGCCTTCCCCTTCCTCTCCCCGCTCCTTTCTCCCGCGGCCGCTCCAGGCACCGCCCCGGGGGCGGGGGGAGGGTGGGAGGATGGATGGCTGCAGGTAGGGGGGTGGCACTACCGCCATTTCCCGCCTGCTCGCCGGTATAGGCGGGCGCAGCTGCTGTCGCCGTGTAGCAGAGGTTCCTCAGAGAGAAAAGAAGGGCGCACCGCCAGTTGCCCCTCTCCCCTGCCCCCAGAGAAACCCTGAGTACTCGGGGCTCTCTGTACTTGTCCTGTGTGCCTGTCCCACCATCAGGGGAACCCGCGGCCATGGAGCGCGCGTTCACGCCGCTGGACTGCCTCCTGCCCGCCGGTACGGTACCGCCCGCCACCAGCCCACCGAGAAAGGGGAGGCGAGGGGGGTGGGGCAAGGCAGGGCAGGGCAGCCCAGGCGGCGGGCGGTGTTCCCGGGGGCAGACCCTCGGGGGTAGTAGAGAGCCCCCGTCCCTGAGGGGTAAGACTGCTGCGTTCCGCATCCGCAGCTCCCGCCCGTGGCCGTGCTGGGGTTTCAAGCAGGCCGCTGCCAGCAGCCCAAGCCGCTGCTGTGTGTGCGTGGCCGCTGCCTCTGCCTGCGGGGCTGCCCCTGCCCGCAGCGCAATGCTTACTGAGCTCTAGGCCGGCCGGGCCAGGAGTGTGCCGCACTGAAGCTGGTTCTCTTTTAGCGTACCAGTTTAGTGCCATTGTAACCCTTTGGGCGTTAAAACTGTAACCCCTTTGCATTTACATTTGGGTTTGACTGGTATCCTCAGGTAGCTTGCCACGGTTTTCTTGCCTTGACAAAGCCCAGCACTGCAGTGAAGCCTCCCTTGGCAAGGAGACCCATGGCTTTCCTCCATGCGCCTTTGGAGACGAAGGTCTACAGGCTTCCTCGCTCATGGAGCCTTCTGCCTTTGCGTGCTTCTCCGGAGCCACCCCGGTTTGCCTCTGTTCTGCCTGGCACAGCCTTAGGGTTGTGGTTTTTTTGTAGGTTTTTTGTTTGTTTGTTTTTTGTTTTGTTGCTTTCCCATTTTGTTCTTGAGCTTTCTGTTTTTGTTTATTGTTTTTGAGACCTGAGAGGTGAGCATTATTAATGTCTATCATTATTGTCTTCCTAAAGGAGACAGCACCTGTAATAAGCACAGATTCATCTAGGTAGCTTGTACACCGGTTGGGGGTAGACACCTCTTTTTCACTATGTGTTTGCAGTATCTAATTCAGTAGGGCCCATTTGCCATTCAATGATACCATTATAAGAAGTAAATATTTTTATGGTTCTAGAATGTGATTTTAAAGCTGCATAAAAATAATTTTGGCTTAGCAGCCGAATTTTAGCTTACACTGCTTTTTTCTGCCCTGTTTTGACACTGACACTTAAGTTACCATGGTGAGGTCTATGCTGTTACTCATTTACGAGTAAGATCTGGAGGAAGAGTTTAGCAGAACACTTCTAACAATTCAGTACATTTTTTTATAGGTAGCACTTTAGGAGCCCATTTAAACTCTTCCCGGTGTTTGTTGTTTGTCTGAGTTTCTTATTAGTGCTTTGCACAAATTTAAAAAAACTTATCAGTATGTTCAGAGCGAGTAACAAGTAAAGCTGTAATGAAGGTGTTCCTGCCAGAAATGTATATTTGACTTTGTGTGTGTGTGTGTATTTTGAGAGGCATAGTTACTTTGAGTAATGGGCATGGAAGGGAGAATTTAATAGATTAACTGGTCTGTTGCATTGTGTGATGTCCTCTTTTTGGCAATGAGGAGTAACTACTTAGCAAGAGTAAGATGATATGAAAATGCCCATTAAGAATTTATCCCTGAGGAAGGACAGGCATTGCTATTTATATTGATACACAGACAGTTGTGTTTCATAGACATTTGTATGATGATAGGGTTACCGTATGTCCCCAATTTCCAGGACCATTTGTCTTTTTTAATTATTTTATTTCATTATATCTCATTAGAGTTAAAGATTTGTGGCTATTTATTCACACTTTTCAGATGACCTTCAGCCTTGTCAGACCAGAGGCTTCAGCTGTGTGTCAAGAAGCCTCCTCCTAAAGAAATGGCTGCTACAAGTATATGGATTAACTTGGTTGCACAGGATAGTGTGCCTATGAAATGCACAGTGGTACTGGGTCTGGATCCTTGTCATTGTTACAGACATTCATTACCAGTGTTTTAGATTCATTTAACCTGCTCAAAGTTACCAGGACTGAGCAGATTTATTTGTCAGTACCAGTTTAAAATGTGGTATTCTACATAGGAACATCAGAAATAATGTTTTCAAAATTGAGTAGGTGAGATGGGGCTCCCTAATTATTCTTCAAGTACTAGTTTTCTTTATCTGTTTGCTTCAATGGGATATATACTTGAAGTACACTTTCTACACTTTGAAGTGTCCAAATAATGTAGTGTCCAGTATAATATCATGTAACATGATGCTTCTTGGAGGCTAGACGTGAGGTTAAAAAATAAACTCTTGCGAGGACACTGAAATACTAGGGACCTTGCCTCCTTGCTGTCAGTAACATAAATATTTCTAATGTTTCTAGTTGCTTTCTAAAACCCTGTGCAAATGCATTGGCAGATTATGGTGAGGAGAATGTGAAAGATCTATCAGCTATGTCTCTGCAAGTTATTAGTTGTGGGGGTTTTTTTTGTTTGTTTATTATTTTTTAAAGGTGTTCAGCAATTATGCTGATATTTATGTGAAATAGAATAAAATGCAGGTTTTTTAACATAATGTTAGGTATCTAAATTGGAATTTCAGGGCCATGTGTGCCTTGGTAATTTTAGTCAAGTGTAGTTAGAATGAATTTTTATTTGGATTCCCATAGTGGACTATGTTTCTATATAGACCTGAGTAAGGTCCATGTAGCTGATATTTGAGAAGTACTGTGCTGAACTTTATATGCTCAGAGACTTTGAACGTTATTCATATTGTTATTCAGTCAAACTGCTGCAGCGCAGTTGAACATGACTGTGACAGCCAGAAAGCTCTGCTGTGTACTTTGGAACTGTGTTGATTCGCTAAATGTAGTTTAGAATGACTGGCAAGACAGAATTTAAAAGTGATAGCTTTAAAATTGAGTATTTCATACTGAAGCAGATACATTTTTTACTTCCTCATGAACTGAAACCGTTAAAATAGCTCATAGATATTCACCCTGAAGTCCTGTATGCTCCTGTGAAAGGGTCAGGCAGAAGCTTCACAGGGTGCAGCTGTTGTAGAAAGCTCATAGTCAGTGATGTGACACTATGGCCTGTGAATCATGACCAGAGTAGCTTGGTTTCTTCTGGAGCATCCTTTGATAGATTAGACATTTCCCTCATGCTGTTTATACCCTTTCCTTGCACTATCATTGCTCCCTTCTGCTTGTCGCAGACTGTGCTGCAGGTGCTTCTTGCAGAGAGACAAGTGTTTCTAATTTATTCTTTTAATACCATGAACTTTAGGAGCTGAGTATGCTATGCTTGTGACTACCTAACAGCAGAAGTAGTGTAGCATCCTCTAACAAGATTGTCCCTGAATAATGCTTGAGATTTTTATAAGGGCAGAGTGCCAGTTTATTAGGTTCTGTTTTCTCACAGGGGATGTTTTACGTTTGCATGCCAGAATGTGGTCTGGATTCCCATGCATCTCCAGATGTGATTAATGATTTTTTGACTTGCACAGTCTTTGAAATGGAGTTCATTACTGTTTTTTAATCAAGTGCAGTTCTGTAGAAGCAGGGTATTTTCCTCAGCACCTTCCATTGGGAATGTCTTGTTCAGGCAGAGGGACTGCGAAGCCGAAGCAGATCTAGTCCTTCTGCTCTCTTCCATTCCTTTAAGGGGGTTTGTTGGAACTGAGTTTCCTATGACTGATAGGAGCCTGTGCTGCCAGTGAGGGTCGGTTTCCCCTTGCCCCCTCCTTTGTGCTCCTAGTCCTGTGACCCAAATGCACTTGTGAACTGTGCTGCATTGAGAGCTAGTGATCAAGACTTGGTCTGCTCAGAAGGGGATGTACTAGCTTCATCTCACTGAAGCAAGGTCATCTATATGTCATGAGAGACACAGCCACAGCAAATAGGACAAAGACTGCTTCAGAATTAAGTGGAAATATATAGTTGTCCCTTTGTGCAAAGGGACTATAAAACTCTGCATTGAATTTAAAGCAAAGAGAACAAGAGGAAACAACAATACACTGTGAATGCCCTTTCATCATTCCTCAAGCTTGATTGTCTCTTGCCTTGCTATGTATCTTCTGGAAATGCTACCAACTCTAAACAAGTTACCTCTGACAGGATTATATCACCATATTCCTTTTTAAATGCCTGAGGCTTAAACTCTTTCCTTAATGTTCCCTTTTTTTCTGACACCAAGAATTGAAAATTATTTGTAAAACAGTGACATGTTTGCCATTCACTAAATGACCTCCAGCCTAACATAAGTGTCAATAGCAATCTAAATGCCTTTGCTAGAGCCCTGCATGGTCTCCATGATGCATTATCTTCCAGTCTAATATACAAAATTATGTGGTAAAAGTCAAGACAGTCTTGGGGTTAGGAAATCAACCTGATGGTCTCTGTTAGTATCTTAGTTAGTACATTAAAGGCATATGACAAATGGTGTCCCAGGGGCTATTGAGTTGTTCTGTAATCTTACAGTTTTTGTGCCATTGCTGCTGGGTCAGAGTAGTGAAGTTTTTAGGTGAGCCAGATTGTTTGAAAGCTGTGATTGAGTGCACCAAAGTTGAAAAATGCTACTAAGGGTGTCAGTCCTTTAAGACTATTCCAGGAGTTCCTCGATGAAATAACCAAGCACTTCTATGTGGCTGTTATACTGTTCTATCTTTTTAACTGAAACATTTAAAAAGCTTTGTTTTATATTAATGTTGCTGGCTTGCTCCTGCTTTTCATTTCATGTAAGCAGCATCACCACTCATTTAGTCAAGTTACCTGTGATGCCTCGGCTTGTTTTGAGGTAGCTGCAAATATTCAGCTTCGGGACCTGCTGCTTGCTAATTTGCTGTTCTGGGTCAGCAGTTGTTCTGTAAGTGTTGTTGTATAGATGACCTACAGGTGCACTCGTGACTGAAGTGTTGCAGATGGCATTTAGCAGACATCATTGTTAACCTCACCACTTTCTGTTAGATCTCTGCTTTCATACACTGATAGCTTTTGAAGATATTTAATTTATTTTAAATGCTTTATATTCAAGTGTGTTTGGTATGGTACAGCAAGCCATCTGTAACCATTTGAGCTAATAGGAAGATGAATAGGCATTTAATTATTTTGTGTACACACAGAGCCCCCTTTTGAAATAGGTAGAGATTGAAGCCAGTTGCTGTTTGTGTGACTGACAGATTACCATCTCATGCAGGGTCAGTGCACTGATAGTTCCCTATCTTGCAATAACTGTTAGGGCATAGTTGACTTTCCATTGAATGGGAATATAATGGTGGAAGGGACTGAGGGGATCTTAAAAACCAAGACAACAAAAACGCATTGGAGGATAAGACAAATAAGAATATTGCTGGAGCTTTTGAGACAAAACCTCACGTTCATTACTGCTGAACAGATAGTAAAACACTCAGATAAATTCTTTTTGTAAGACATTGTTATTTCCCATCAGTTCAGGCTTTCAAGATCAATTTACACAGAGTTCTGTGAGGAGTCACTTAGATATAGCAAATTGAGCCTTAAAGCTAGGAAATACAGTAGATGGCCTCTTAATGTATCCTTCAGTCCTTTTTTTTTTTTTCCTATTTCTTACTCTTTTTTTCCTGCTGTGATTTAACATCAGATAAGGAAATGGAAAATAGCCTTATTTCAGAAATCAAAATGTTCATTTTGTTTGTATCCAAATAAATGTGTGCAGGATTGCTGGACATTATTTGAAATTCTTAGTCTTTAAATAGCAAAATATTAATCTTTTGAGGGTAAAAGAAGTCAAGGAAAATAGACGAGTTTCAGAAGAGATTTTTCTGTCCTTTTTGAAAAGCTGATCTAAGTCTGATCTATGGAGAAGTTGAGTATGAAGCAAAAAAGTGAGGCAGTTTATTTACACAGGAGAAATTATAATACATACAGATTTTTCAAGATCCAAAATAACAGTTCCCAGGCATACTAGTGGATTTGCTTTACATTTGAACATCCTGAGATATTAATGAAAGCTTAATTTGTGTGGAAAATAGCAGCACCAAGAGTAAAACCTAAAATCAAAGTCTTATAAAGGAAAAAACAACATAAAAAAAAAAAAAAAAAAAAAAGAAAACACAAAGCAAACAAACCACCTGAAAACAAGCAAAATGATTAGCAGCTTCTCTGTAACAGTTCTTGCAGCTTTCACTTCTATCGAGTGGTAGGTTTGGATGTGACCTAAGGGTACTGCTACCAAGTAATTTGTCCAAGAAAATTATTGGCTAGAAAATTAATAAATTTAGTTATCTGACATAATAAAAATTATCTGTGCTGGTCTCAAAGTACAATTATTGAAAAATGTGGATAAAAGGAGAGGAGGAGACTTTTCCCCCTCGTCACCTCCCTTTGGGTGGAAGGGAACAACACAAGAAAACAACCGGAAAACCAACAACCCAGGAGTAGCTCTTACCCAGTACAAAAGGTAGTAAGTCAACAGGAGAGGCCTCTTATGTATACACCTGCTTGTTGGTACTTTACAGAACATACTCCATCTCAAATCTCTACTGAGAGGGGATTTTGCAGTATGTCCCATAAGGTTAAGCTGATCTAGTGCCCAATAATTTAAAGACTGAAAAGAACTGTCTGTTCCACCAAAGTGACTATAACTGATTACAGCAACCAGTTCTAAAGATTTTTGGCTTACATCTCTATAAATTATTGCTATTCTGGATTACATGGAAGTAATTTAAGGAAACAGCTTCTCCTTTCCACCCAACTCTGACCTTAAACATGAGGAATACAATTAGCAGTGTTTGTGTAGTGCTGCTTTTGCATAATTAAAAAGAAAACTAAGAATTTAAAGTGGCTACAGGAACATTCAGTTACTTAAAATTTACATAGAAGTATACATAGTACCTTTTGCATTGCCTTTAAATTAAAGATATTTCTGTACATTCAGATGCAGTTGGAGCCACTTGAAGGCTTTTCCTGTCTTTTCCTAGCTTTGAATTTCATTTTG
Organism: Heliangelus exortis; assembly: GCF_036169615.1. NCBI lineage: Eukaryota > Metazoa > Chordata > Aves > Apodiformes > Trochilidae > Heliangelus > Heliangelus exortis. The sequence goes on along the minus strand of NC_092423.1, from coordinate 54,494,750 downwards.
AATGACAGTCGATTTTTTTCTTGGCACTAGTGCTGATTCTTTGAAGCTTGTGTTGATGGATTGTCTGCCAGCTTTTCTCTCTGGCAGTACAGAAGCTGGAGGGATGCACGTGTTTATCAGGCCAATTGAAATAAATGGGAAGCTGGCCAGTGAATTAGTAGGAGAAGAACCTATCCCCTTACCACTAATTTATTTTGTAGTTGTGACTGCTAATGTGGGTTCTATTTTGCTTTATTTCTTTTTTTGTGTGGGTGTGGGGGGTGGTGGTGGTGGGTTTTTTTTGTTTGTTTTTGTTTGTGGTTTTTTTTTTTTACTGTAGCTCCTCTTTCCCCAAAATTATCTGATAAGCGTTGTTCATAGTCAATAACAGACCAGTAAGAGAACAGTTTCGAAATATATATTCATGCAGTTTTTTTACCAAATTTTTCAATGGTTTTGGTGGTTAATGATTTTTGAGGGCTTCCATCTCTGTTTGTCGTCCTCCCCCCCTTCTGTCCCTCTCTTTCCCTTTCCCCTCCCCTCTTTTTCTCCCCAAGCCCCTCCCCCCCCAATATATTTTTACAGTTACATATGTTATGGAAACGTGTGAAGGATGAGGCCCATCCTTTTTCGGTAGTAGAAGTGCACTGGTTTGTCAATGAAATCTCTGTGTGTGTATACGTGACCTTTACTTGTTTTTATGCTTATAGCTGATATCACTGCGATGAGCAAAGCATTGATCTGTAGGCTAGACCTAAGCACAGACCACAGCTCCAGCTGCTCGGGATGTGTTAAAAGGAAACTGAGTTGATACCACACATAGACAGTTGTTCAACAGACGGTTGTGTGTTACACTTGCAACTTTTCTGAGGTTGATTTTTGTCACAGAGCAGCTGTGCAAAAGCAGATGAAATCTCCAGGTTTTCCAATTTGAGACTTTGCATACCTGAGCGTTTTATGTACGGAAGAAAGCCTAAGGGGTTAATGAAGTTTTTTAGTAGAGTCTGACCTGTGTTGCAGTAATCTTTATGCATATCAATATCTTGGTTGGCCTTTAAGTATGTAACTGAAAGCCTCTAATGTAGATACATTAACACAGGTAACACTGAGTTCTGGAAATTGTGCTCTGCAAGCTGTCCGGGGTTGAGCGTAGCCTGGGCAGTGAAGTCTGTGTCCCCATATGGAGTGCTTTCCCCACCCAGTTTACAGTTATAATTAAAAACCATCTAAGAAATGTTTTGCCGTACTGTGAATCCAAAAAAGTGTTAAGGAGGGCAGCTGGACAGTCAAGCAGCTAAAGGTCTGCAGCTTGGACAGTTGGATTGCCAAAGGAAATGGTGCAGTGGCTTAGCTGCTGCACATGCAACAAGAATGGCTCTTGGGCAGTGTGTGTGACCACCTCGTTTCATAATGAATTGACCTTGGTACGCTGGAGATGACTGAGCTCTGTTATGGAAATGTCTGTCTCTGTATTGCCACTCCCTGCTGCAACTGGGAAATTTACCTTTCAAGTTCCTTAAAAAACATAGAATATCTTTATTTATTTATTTATTTATTTATTTTTCCCAAGGGGGGCAATATTGAGGAAGGTTTTCTTAGGGGCAATTACTTAGGGTTTGGCTTTCTGGAATCAACAGCAGTGGTCTTGAAATGTCACTGCTGCAATACTTAGCTTCAAGCATATGACTTCCACTGGGCTCATAGTAGAAAGGTGGTACTGGCTTTTTCCTGATGTTATTGAGAGTGCTTTCCTATTAGCTCTTTTTTCTTTGCTCAGAATCTGCTGTGGGAATGATATTTAATACTGTATGCACAGGCTTTCAGCCTTTCTAATGACTTGAGTGACTGTGAACAGAGGATTTAAGTGGTCATTTTGTAACTGTGGGAAATAGAATCACTGATATCGAATGTTCTTCCTTGGACTGACTTTTTGTAGAGTTTTCACGTGGAAACTCAATTTTTTACTTCCTTGTGTCTCTAGACTACTGTTCTTGTATATTGGTCAGTAGGTTTGGTCAGGTTTTTTTTTATTTTTTTTTTTTTTATTGGTCAGTTTTTTCCCCCCCCTCACACCCACAGCTGCCATAGTTATGTTGACAAGCCCCAAGTGTAAGCCCAAATACACAGAGAACACAACAGTAGTCGCTTAGGAAGAGCAACAGCAATGCTAGAAGGAAAAAAAAAAAATCTCTTGTTTTAGAGTACACTACACTTCCATGAGGAGGGTGTTCTGGCAGGGACGTGGGCAGTGTGTTGCAACACAGACATGCTCTGCATGTCTCTCTTTGTTGCAATGGGCTGTTTTTCCTGCTGATGGAGTGTGAAGTCTTTGTGAAATTATCAGTCAGTGTCTGGCTTCCCCAGAGAGGATGGGGAGTGATGGGAGCTTGGTCGTGGACCTGCAGTACCACTCAGTAGAGATGACCATATGGTGTGGGAGAGGGCACTTAGAAGGGCTGTAAGAACAGATGTTTGATAGCATACTTATTGCCAAAAGCTCCAAGTGTCAGCTAGCTCCCGTAAGGTACTGTTAGAGCTGTCCCAGGGGTGCAGTTAATGAAGGATGCTGTTTAGATAACACATAGTGTAACTTACTATTTGCATTCATATTGCAGTGGCTATGCTTTGTCAGGCAGACAATGGCATAGCAAGAGCCCAAGGTTGGACACTGGAGCCTAACAAATGCATACTTGAATTACGTACAGATTTTTAACTCAGAGAAGAGCCAGCCATTTGAGCATTGTACTTAGAGAAAGGTGGATTCTTCATCAGTGTAAATCAATTGCAAGTCCTACTTCACTTGAAGCAATGCATTTCAAGCTATGCTTTATTCAGAAGGCTAAATTAGATTGTCACAGCAATCCTTTCTGGCCTCTGAATCAACAAACTGGAAACACTTCATCCATCAAAGAAGACAGTTCTTTTCCTTACCGTAGAAGTTGTCAGGACAGACTTACAGGAAAAGAAAGAATCTGGTATATCCTGAGGTACTAGAGCAGGGACTGTCACGTGACTAGTTTCATGTTGTAAAGGAGGTCTTTGAGAACTGGGAGCAGATTTCAGAGCTTTTGTTATGTTGTTCAGAAATTGAGGGCTGTACTTCTTTATATTTAGAGTAAGTTCTATGTTTAAAAAAGACTTAACAATTTTCAAGGGGTTTGTTTGTTAGACTACTTGGCTATAGCTCCTAGGCAGCAAGAAGAATTTACTGCACTAAGACTATACTGCTCAGTTGGCTGAATTTACTACTAGTTACTGTAAGCTATCAAAAGCTTTAAAATTCTTTCCATGTATTGTATCCTTATTTACCTATAAATATAATAATTGTGAATCCCCCAAGGAGAAGGAAGAGGCTTGAATATAGACAGCAGAGCAAATGGTTAAGCTGCATTTACACAATGTTATACCCAGCTATTCTGTTTCTGACCCAGATTTACGTTTGTTGAAATAAATAGCCAGTTTTCCTTGAGAACAAAGTTGGAATTGAAGAAATGTAAGGCTTTGGAGTACTAACAAAGGGATAAAACTGTAAAAATGCAGTTATACAGCCCAAATAATGTAAATTAGAACAGCAGAGAAGAAATATAAATCTAGGAATATATTGGAAGAGCTAATAATGTTTTGGGAGAGTTTATAGACTCACAGTTTTGCAGCCTGATCCTTTGCCGCTTAATCTCACCTTTTCTTATTTTCCCCAATGGGAAATACATATGGAAACAGCAGTAGGTAAGAGGAATTCTGCTGCTTTTCTTGAGTGGAGGAGCCTGTTGAAAGACTAGAATGTGGCAAGGGAAGCCTGCTGTTATATTCAGCAGTGGAGACTATCAGCTGCACAGAATTGTCCCATTAAAAGCTTCCTTGAGAGCCTACATAACAGACCTTGGAAATATGCACTGGTTCTGTTACAGCTGGATAAGAAATGAATTTCAATTGCAGCTAAGCTGGCTTAAGTTAGATATTGGGAAACAGAAGTATAGGTAGCAGTCTGAAGCACTGGTATAAGTAATTTGAGAAGGTGATGTAGTCCCCATCACTGGGAGCCTTTCCTTTTTCAAACGTAGACAGGAATTGCCTAGAGAAGTGATTCTGCTTAGGAACAGAGACATGGACTAGGTGATCTTTTGAAGACTTGGATGTAAAAAAAGTGTAAGGAATTGAGATGTCTATTTAAGAATCGTGTACCCGGAGTCAGAGAGAGCTTTCTATATGCATAGCAGATGCTGCAGGGCTGGCTGTTTCTGCAGATTTTCTCACTCAGGTAATAGTAGCTTCTGCTGGGCTACTCCAGCTACTAGGTCTTAATTGTGTCTTGAAGTTTTCAGTACGTAAATTAAACCCTTTTTCCTGTGGTACAGTAACTATATTTATCCAAACATGATTTTTAGCAAAATCATAGGTGACATAAAAAGTGCAGAAATGTATGAAAAAGGGGTATCATAGAATGATTTGAATTGGGAGGGACCTCTAAAGGTCATCTAGTTCAACCCCCCTGCAGTTAAGCAGGGACACCCTCAGCTAGAACAGGCTGCTCAGAGATCCATCAAGCCTCACCTTGAATATCCCCAGGAATGAGGCCTCAGCTACCTCCCTGGGCAACCTGTTTTGTTTTTCCACCTTCACGATAAAAAAATCTTTTCCTAACATCCAATCTAAATCTATTCTTCTCTGTTTTAAACCCATTGTCCTTCATCCTCTCACTACGGGCCCTTGCAAACAGTCCCTCTCAAACCTTTTTATAGGCACCCTTCAGGTACTAGAAAGTCTCTATTAGGTCTCTCTGAAACCTTCTTTTCTCCAGACTCTCTTGGTGACTCATCTGCCAATTCTCTCAGGGCTCTGGGATGCATCTCGTCAGATCCCATAGACTTATGTATGTTCAAGTGCCCCAAATGGTCATAAACCTGATCTTCGCATGCAGTGATGCGAGATACAAGTTATGGAAGCTATGTGCAGCATGTTCATATGTTTCAATAACAGATGTGAAGTTGAGTATCCATTCTTCAGCTTTAAAAATCAGAATCAGTGTCAAGTTATCAAAACTTGTCAGCACTTGAAAAGTGGTGTGCAGCAAACCACTGACTCTGAAACCCATTGGCACATAAGTTGGGTCTTTGAAACAAATTATATTTTAATTATCTAACTTTCTTTTGTTTGGGATTTTTTTTAGTTGCTGAGTACATGAAGTCTGAGCTACTAACCTAGAAGGTTGTAGCACTTAGGCTGTGGAGCCTCTGTCCCTGGAGGCGTTCAAAGCCTGCCTGGACATGTTCCTGCTCCAGCAGGGAGATTGGACTAGATGATCTCTAGAGGTCCCTTCCAACTCCTGCCATTCTCTGATTCTCTGGTTGGGTATGTCAATCAGAAATGTTCCTTGGTATCTTGCATCAGGAAGCACATGCACTTATGTTATGAATTATACTTAACTCTTTGCAACTCTCTACCTGGGAGTTTAATTATTTTGATAGTCCTTGATAGGCATATCAAATGCCAGTGCTTGATAGTTTGTAACAATTGCTTCATAGGTATAAAATACATTGAGATGGTAAGGGGAGAAGATGCTGGGGAAGAGTATTTTCTGGACTGATGTATCATAAGTTGTTAAATAGTCTGGAGAAGCAAAAGCTGTAGGTGATTTCCCTAGTGAAGGGAATAGGAGTTTTGAATCTAATATTTTTTTGTCTACTATCACTTCCACAGTAGGTTATGACTATAGAGGGTGCAGAAGGTAATATAAAATAATGGGAAGAAATGGAGCAAGATTAAGGAATTAAATACATGTAGTCTCTAAATGATATTCTGGCTTGAATTCAATAGATGGATATCAGAAGACATTCTTTTTTATTTAGAGAAGACAACACCCTGCCTGAGAGAACAAAGATGACATTTTGTTCTCTAGGGGCATAAAACTAGTTTTCCTTATTATTCCTGACATTTTGCCCTCGATGCTACAAGCTTCCTTAGAGGCTAGAAGTAAATAGTTAGTCTCCTGTGAGAGTGAAACATGAACAGAATGATCTTTAAGTTTTGAAATGTGCTAGTATCATCACCAAGTTCTCAAATGATAGTGGAGTATCAGAATAAAACAGTGGAGAACAGTGTAAGATACCTAGGGTATGTTACAGAGGAAGACACAGACACTGAATAAAATAGAGAAGTCTAATTTATGAAGGCATTTATATGCAGCTTTATACTAATGAAGTTTAGGTTTAAGTAGAAGGCTGAACTTACGTGTATTGTTGCTGTACTGTTTTAGCACCCCCAAGCCCTTACAGCACATCTGTAGCAGAGAATGTAGATGACAAAATGCTGTTCCCACCCTGAATGTTTTAAAGTTTGATCTTGCCCCAGGAAGACCCCTGGCTTTACCTATCACTGCCATCTAGTCCAACTCAATATGGTGGTTTTCAGAGCCTGTGCAGAGGTATAGCTTACAGCACTGGCAGCCAAAAAAATAGGGACTTTTGTAGCTATATGCCAAAGAGGTATTTTGCAGATCATTACATTTATATGGGAATTCAAGGACAGCTAAACGAATGTTTAGAAAACACTCCAATTCTATTCTATCAGTTCTGCAAACCTGATAATTCATTTTAGGTTTTGACATCGTAGTGCTTTACTGCTCTTTGTATGTAACTAGGGAGGTTTTGTCCTGACACTCCAGATGTTCACTGAAGTTCATTGTTTTTCACCTGTTACATACAGAGTTTGATTTTTTTTTTTCTTCAGAACCACTGAATTTTTTTTTTCCTTTGCTTTAAACATTATTATGGTTATTCCATTTTTATGCAGGTGTCTCTGGGGAAGACTTTTGTGTGCAGTGAAGTACAAACAGTAGTATTTTGTCAGTGAACTAATTTCCAGTTATCATGAACCTGAAGGTACTTGGGTTCTTTTCTTTAGCCCTGTGCTGCAGAATGTTTAGCTAGTAACAGTACTGACTTTTTTTTTTCCCCTTTTAATGCTTGTGTTAATTGCAGATTTCAGGATAGCACTGTTTACTTTGTCAGAACCTAAGGAACAGTCCTTGAATACTTTAAAAAAGGATGTAATTGCCGTTTCTTAAATTGTAGCCTCTGCTTCTGGTAGTCTGAATGCCATCAGCAGAAGCAGAGCAAAGGTAGCTGAACAGAT